>NW_027261090.1:0-212500 GCF_045791955.1 Oncorhynchus clarkii lewisi
GTGACAAATACCTTTTGATTTGATTTGGAAGATTCCTAGAATCAGCAGGGAATCAGGAATCCTCCAAACCGGGATTTCTGGAAAACCTGGGAATTTGGTGAAAGTTACAAGTATTGTGCAAATCCAAATCCAAGCTAACCTTAGTAATTGAATAGAGCCTGGCTAAAAGCAGCAGGCTATATCATATACAGATGTCTTTCACGGAGCATCTACCAATCCCTTCAGGATTTCACAGGGATTTTTTGTGTTATTTTGTGGGCAAAAAGTCTTGATTTTGATTTCTGACATTTTGCATATGCGATGATTTCGTCCAATTTCAGATGGCAGAAGTACGGAATCCTGCAGGGACTGATCTTCAAGCATAAAGCTGCCAATTATCACTTCACAGCTCAAATTCAGTTCTTCTTTCAACTTTCAACAGAAAATTTTCTATGTAGTTAGACAACAATAGATGACGAACATTGTAACGCTGGCTTTTCAAAAAGTAATTGCAAGAAATGTCAGTGCATTCGTGAAGAATTATCAATCTGAAGCCAACACATTGATCATGGCTATTATCTTCTTCTAACAAGCTCAGTGGAGATCCATGTGCTTGGGCCACAGCTTAAACAGCTTTCAGCCCATTTTGTACAAAGCAAGGTGCTTCCCAAATGGCAACCTATTCCCTAGGCTATACAGTGCACTGTGTTTGACCAAGGTCCACAGGGCTCTGGTCAATAGTAGTGCACAATTTAGATAAGAGTGCCATGTGAAACGCAACCCAAGATTTTCAAAGATAAAATCAGGCTTCATAGTAGTAGTAAGAAATGAATACAGTAGTCATATAGTACTAATACAGTAGTCAGAGTAGTATTACAGTAGTCATAGAGTATTAATACAGTAGTCATATAGTACTAATACAGTAGTCAGAGTAGTATTACAGTGGTCATAGAGTATTAATACAGTAGTCATATAGTACTAATACAGTAGTCAGAGTAGTATTACAGTGGTCATATAGTATTAATACAGTAGTCATATAGTACTAATACAGTAGTCATATAGTACTAATACAGTAGTCAGAGTAGTATTACAGTGGACATATAGTACTAATACAGTACTCATATAGTATTAATACCGTGGGCATATAGTACTAATACAGTAGTCATAGAGTATTAATACAGTAGTCATAGTACTAATACAGTAGTCATATAGTACTAATACAGTAGTCATATAGTACTAATACAGTAGTCATATAGTACTAATACAGTAGTCATATAGTAGTATTACAGTGGACATATAGTACTAATACACTACTCATACAGTACTAATACCGTGGGCATAGCGTAGAGACATTATTTTGCATAGCATTTGGCCTCGTTGTCCTTTTAGCAACAGAAAGCATCTGGACCTGTGTGAGAAAATGATGTAAATGCCAAATGTTCCCGGTCGAGTTTACCTGTTCCAAATGGTACCCTGTTCCCTATAGGGCCCAGAGCCCTTTGGTTTCTGGTCAAAAGTAGTGCACTTTATAGGGAATAGGGTGCAATTTGGGATGCAGGGTTGGTGGCAGAAACAAATCATCAGTGATGACTATCTGGAGTTCTAGAAACATGGAGGAGCAAAAGAAAGGACTGTTTTAAGAAAGTAGAAGCTGTGTTGTCATACCGTAGAAAGAGTCAAGGCAAACATGGCAATACTATTCCCATAGAAATAATATCTGTAGATTGGGGTTGCATCGCAATACCAGGTCAAACATACGGAAAGTACCCATACGTTTACCTGTCAAATTGCCAGGGTTAGAGGCTCCAAGCCCATTCTAGAAATTATATTTCTATGACTATATCCATATTATAGCTCTCCTATTATAGTTTGTGTTGAGATGAAAACAATAAGAGCATAACTCTCCTAGTAAACCATGATGATTAGAATACGGGATTAAGAGCATAACTTTCCTAGTAAACCATGATGAGTAGAATAAGGGATTAAGAGCATAACTCTCCTAGTAAACCATGATGAGTAGAATAAGGGATTAAGACCATAACTCTCCTAGTAAACCATGATGAGTAGAATAAGGGATTAAGAGCATAACTCTCCTAGTAAACCATGATGAGTAGAATAAGGGATTAAGACCATAACTCTCCTAGTAAACCATGATGAGTAGAATAAGGGATTAAGAGCATAACTCTCCTAGTAAACCATGATGAGTAGAATAAGGGATTAAGACCATAACTCTCCTAGTAAACCATGATGAGTAGAATAAGGGATTAAGACCATAACTCTCCTAGTAAACCATGATGAGTAGAATAAGGGATTAAGAGCATAACTCTCCTAGTAAACCATGATGAGTAGAATAAGGGATTAAGACCATAACTCTCCTAGTAAACCATGATGAGTAGAATAAGGGATTAAGAGCATAACTCTCCTAGTAAACCATGATGAGTAGAATAAGGGATTAAGACCATAACTCTCCTAGTAAACCATGATGAGTAGAATAAGGGATTAAGACCATAACTCTACTAGTAAACCATGATGAGTAGAATAAGGGATTAAGAGCATAACTCTCCTAGTAAACCATGATGAGTAGAATAAGGGATTAAGACCATAACTCTCCTAGTAAACCATGATGATTCGAATAAGGGATTAAGACCATAACTCTCCTAGTAAACCATGATGAGTAGAATAAGGGATTAAGAGCATAACTCTCCTAGTAAACCATGATGATTAGAATAAGGGATTAAGACCATAACTCTCCTAGTAAACCATGATGAGTAGAATAAGGGATTAAGAGCATAACTCTCCTAGTAAACCATGATGATTAGAATAAGTGATTAATTGCTTGGCATTGTGTTCGATATGATAGCAGTATGTGGGTCCAGTTTATGCAACAGTATGTCTGTAGTGGTTTAGTGTAGTGGACTAGTGTAGTGGTATAGTGTAGTGGTAGAGTGTAGTGGTTTACTGGTATAGTGTAGTGGTATAGTGGTATAGTGTAGTGGTAGAGTGTAGTGGTATAGTCTAGTGGTGTAGTGTAGTGGTGTAGTGTAGTAGTGTAGTGTAGTGTAGTGGTTTAGTGGTATGGTGTAGTGGTATAGTGTAGTGGTATAGTATAGTGGTGTAGTGTAGTGGTTTAGTGTAGTAGTGTTGTGTAGTAGTGTAGTGTAGTGGTGTAGTGTAGTGGTAGAGTGTAGTGGTATAGTGTAGTGGTGTAGTGTAGTGGTGTAGTGTAGTAGTGTAGTGTAGTAGTGTAGTGTAGTAGTGTAGTGTAGTAGTGTAGTGGTATGGTGTAGTGGTATAGTGTAGTGGTATAGTATAGTGGTGTAGTGTAGTGGTTTAGTGTAGTAGTGTTGTGTAGTAGTGTAGTGTAGTGGTTTACTGGTATAGTGTAATAGTGTAGTGTAGTAGTGTAGTGTAGTAGTATAGTGGTGTAGTGTAGTGGTATAGTGTGGTAGTGCAGTGGTATTATGTAGTGGTGTAGTGTAGTGGTGTAGTGGTATAGTATAGTGGTGTAGTGTTGTGGTGTAGTGTAGTGGTATAGTGTAGTGGTGTAGTGTAGTGTAGTGGTATAGTGTAGTGTATAGTGTAGTGGTGTAGTGTAGTGGTGTAGTGTAGTAGTATTGTGTAGTAGTGTAGTGGTGTACTGGTATAGTGTAGTGTTATAGTGTATTGGTGTAGTGTAGTATTGTAGTGGTGTAGTGTAGTGGTGTAGTGGTATAGTGTAGTGGTATAGTGTAGTGGTATAGTGTAGTGGTATAGTGTAGTGGAGTAGTGTAGTGGTATAGTGCAGTGGTCTAGTATAGTGGTGTAGTGTAGTGGTATAGTGTAGTGGTGTAGTGGTATAGTGTAGTGGTGTAGTGGTATAGTGTAGTGGTGTAGTGGTGTAGTGCTATGGTATAGTGGTATAGTGTAGTGGTATAGTGTAGTGGTGTAGTGTAGTGGTATGGTGTAGTGTAGTGGTGTAGTGGTATAGTGTAGTGGTAGAGTGTAGTGGTATGGTGTAGTGGTGTAGTGTAGTGGTATGGTGTAGTGGTATATTGGTATAGTGGTATAGTGTAGCGGTGTAGTGGTATAATGGTATAGTGGTATAATGGTGTAGTATATGGTATAGCGGTATAGTGTAGTGGTATGGTGTAGTGGTATAGTGTAGTGGTATAGTGTAGTGGTGTAGTGTAGTGGTGTATTGTAGTGGTATGGTGTAGTGGTGTAGTGGAGTGGTATGGTGTAGTGGTATGGTGTAGTGGTATATTGGTATAGTGGTATAGTGTAGTGGTGTAGTGGTGTAGTGCTATGGTATAGTGGTATAGTGGTATAGTGGTGTAGTGCTATGGTATAGTGGTATAGTGTAGTGGTATAGTGTAGTGGTGTAGTGGAGTGGTATAGTAGTGTAGTGGTGTAGTGGTATGGTGTAGTGGTGTAGTAGTGTAGTGGCGTAGTGGTGTAGTGCTGTAGTGGTATAGTGGTATGGTGTAGTGCTGTAGTAGGGTAGTGGTGTAGTGGTAGAGTGTTGTGGTAGTGGTGTAGTGTAGTGGTGTAGTGGTAGAGTGTTGAGGTATCGTGTAGTGGTGTAGTGTAGTGGTATAGTGTAGTGGTGTAGTGTAGTGGTTTAGTGTAGTGGTATAGTGTAATGGGGTGAAACAGGAGCCTCTGTCACAAATTCCAGAAATATAATAAAATGCCCTACTTTTGACCAGAGCCCCTACCTAACCCTAACCTTAACCTTAACTCTAACCCTAACCTTAACTCTAAACCTAACCCTAACCTTAACTCTAACCCTAACCTTAACCCTAACCTTAACTCTAAACCTAACCCTAACCCTAACGTCATGTTCCCTGATCAAAAGTAATGCACTCCATAGGCAACAGGGGGCGTTTAAGGCCACTTCCCTGGCCTTCTCCTTCTATGTATAGGGGTTCACAGCTCCTTTGATCACTGGTTCCCTGTTGAGGTACGTAGCCCAGTAAACCAGGTTGAATGTCCCAAACAGAACAGGAAACACTATACGGGACATCTTGTCGATCTTGCTGACGCTGTTGTAAGTCTTTTTGGGGTCCGGGGTCTTGACCTCAGCCAGTTTCAGCTGGATGTCTGCGCTGTTGGAGATGGTGGAGATGGCATTGTCCTTAGTCAGGTTGGGAGTGTAGCTGACCCCAGCTGAACAGGTGTTGTTAGGTTTCTTGGACAGAGCCGTAGGGTTTTTCTGGTCAGGAGAAGGACGAAAGGAAAACATTTTTTCAGTATTTCATTCTAAATTCACATTGATAACATTGAATCCTATTTAAATGAGGAAACATCTTGACTCTGAACACAACTTTCCCTCAGTATGCTGAGTACTATAGCAACAGTGGTATGAAAGAAAATAATAGACATTCTAGACTGACGTTGGGGCTTCAGTGAAAACGATGGAAGCCATGTATTAAAGGATGATTGGCTGTAAACAAAATCAGGGCATCAATAGTATCAATAGTAGTACAGCATAACTAGTAAAGGTATCAATAGTGTCATGACGGGCCTGTGAGGATCAGCTCTACAGAGATATCTCTACCTCCCGCAGAGTGGGGGGGTTATGACACCTCACGCCCACCGTAAATTTTAGGGCAGCAGACTAATCCTTTTTCCTTTAGTGTTTGGGACTGGAAGGTCTGTGTGTACCGTATGGAGAGTCGACCATAGAACTGTAACATGCATTACATGGACTGGAAGGTCGGTGTGTACCGTATGGAGAGTCGACCATAGAACTGTAACATGCATTACATGGACTGGAAGGTCTGTGTGTACCGTATGGAGAGTCGACCATAGAACTGTAACATGCATTACATGGACTGGAAGGTCTGTGTGTACCGTATGGAGAGTCGACCATAGAACTGTAACATGCATTACATGGACTGGAAGGTCTGTGTGTACCGTGTGTACCGCAGATACCCAACAGAGATACCCAACAGAGATACCCAAAAGAGATACCCAACAGAGATACCCAAAAGAGACTTTCAACAGGTATTATAATACTTCTTATCCATAAGAGAGGCAGTTCGGGGCAAGGTGTTAGGGCTAAACTAAGCGTAGTTTACAAATATATTCAAGTGTTGCTTTTCTCTCTCTCTTTAAATCTCCATCTTGTGTAACACGTGTCATATTGTGTCGGTCCACTATGGACCTGTTGTCATTGTATTAAGTTCTAACCAATAACCTAGTCCTAGACTATGTGTGTATGTGTATCTTATGTTATCATTTAGCTTGTTAGTAAATAAATAATCAACTCAACGTGTGTGGTATGGAGTGATTACTGAGACCGGGGTTTGTGCAGATTTACGAATTATGCAACGTTCAGAATGAGACTGACGAGGGAATTAATTAATTAGTGACTGCTATGACATCGATATTTTCAGACATTCTTGAGTTAAGGTATCAATAGTTCAGTGTATCAATTGTACAGTTTAACTAGTTAAGGTATCAATACTACAGTTTAACTAGTTAAGGTATCAATACAATAGTTTAACTAGTTAAGGTATCAATAGTACAGTTTAACTAGTTAAGGTATCAATAGTACAGTGTATCAATAGTACAGTTTAACTAGTTAAGGTATCAATAGTACAGTGTATCAATAGTACAGTGTAACTAGTTAAGGTATCAATAGTACAGTTTAACTAGTTACGGTATCAATAGTACAGTTTAACTAGTTAAGGTATCAATACTACAGTTTAACTAGTTAAGGTATCAATACAATAGTTTAACTAGTTAAGGTATCAATAGTACAGTGTATCAATAGTACAGTTTAACTAGTTAAGGTATCAATACTACAGTTTAACTAGTTAAGGTATCAATACAATAGTTTAACTAGTTAAGGTATCAATAGTACAGTGTATCAATAGTACAGTTTAACTAGTTAAGGTATCAATAGTACAGTGTATCAATAGTACAGTTTAACTAGTTAAGGTATCAATACTACAGTTTAACTAGTTAAGGTATCAATACAATAGTTTAACTAGTTAAGGTATCAATAGTACAGTTTAACTAGTTAAGGTATCAATAGTACAGTTTAACTAGTTAAGGTATCAATAGTACAGTGTATCAATAGTACAGTTTAACTAGTTAAGGTATCAATAGTACAGTGTATCAATAGTACAGTTTAACTAGTTAAGGTATCAATATAACAGTGTAACTAGTTAAGGTATCAATATAACAGTGTAACTAGTTAAGGTATCAATATAACAGTGTAACTAGTTAAGGTATCAATAGTACAGTGTATCAATAGTACAGTTTAACTAGTTAAGGTATCAATAGTACAGTGTATCAATAGTACAGTTTAACTAGTTAAGATATCAATAGTACAGTGTATCAATAGTACAGTTTAACTAGTTAAGGTATCAATAGTACAGTGTATCAATAGTACAGTGTAACTAGTTAAGGTATCAATATAACAGTGTAACTAGTTAAGGTATCAATATAACAGTGTAACTAGTTAAGGTATCAATATAACAGTGTAACTAGTTAAGGTATCAAAAGTCTTCTGATCATACATGAATAAACAATCCAGCTATCCAAAGATCGACAATTTTTTATTTCACGGAAGAAATCAACCAACACACAAACAGAGCAATCCCAGCCCACACACAAACAGAGCAATCCCAGCCCACACACAAACAGAGCAATCCCAGCCCACACACAAACAGAGCAATCCCAGCCCACACACAAACAGAGCAATCCCAGCCCACACACAAACAGAGCAATCCCAGCCCACACACAAACAGAGCAATCCCAGCCCACACACAAACAGAGCAATCCCAGCCCACACACAAACGGATGCATGCCCAACCCACACACAATCGATGCATGCCCAGTCCACACACAATCGATGCATGCCCAACCCACAGACAATCGATACATGCCCAACCCACAGACAATCGATGCATGCCCAGCCCACAGACAATCGATGCATACCCAGCCCACAGACAATCGATGCATGCCCAGCCCACAGACAATCGATGCATGCCCAACCCACAGACAATCGATGCATGCCCAACCCACACACAAACGGATGCATGCCCAGCCCACAGACAAACAGATGCATGCCCAGCCCACAGACAAGGCCAGTAGCTAGGGGAGGATAAATGCTAGCAGGAGATAGTGGACTGCCTCAGTGCCTGGAGGCTGGCAGAGCCTGGAAGCTGGCATAGCCTGGATCCACGCAGAGCCTGGAGGCTGGCAGAGCTTGGAGACTGGCAGAGCTTGGAGACTGGCAGAGCCTGGACCCTGGCAGAGCCTGGAGACTGGCAGACCCTGGACCCTGGCAGAGCCTGGAGATTGGCAGAGCCTGGAGATTGGCAGAGCCTGGACCCTGGCAGAGCCTTGAGACTGGCAGAGCCTAGACCCTGGCAGAGCCTGGAGACTGGCAGAGCCTAGACCCTGGCAGAGCCTGGACCCTTGCAGAGCCTGGACCCTGCCAGAGCCTGGGGATTGGCAGAGCCTGGACCCTGGCAGAGCCTGGAGACTGGCAGAGTCTGGACCCTGGCAGGTTGAGCTGTGTACCTATTGACTCACACACACACACACACACACACACACACACACACACACACACACACACACACACACACACACACACACACACACACACACACACAGAGACACACACACATAAACACATCCATCACACCCATAACACACTCACAATACACTCACACACAAACATAAGCACACCTACAACACACACAAACATAAACACACCCACAACACACACAAACATAAACACACCCACACACACACACACACCTATCCACCCACCTACAAATACACACACACCTTACGCGTATCCTCCATGGCTTTCTTCCCATCCCAGGCCCAGCTCCTCTTGGTAAAGTAGTTGACGGTAGCGAACTCGATAAGAGCAGAGAAGACGAAGGCATAACAGACTGCTATGAACCAGTCCATGGCTGTGGCATACGCCACCTTGGGCAGAGAGTTACGGGCACTGATGCTAAGAGTGGTCATGGTCAGCACGGTGGTCACACCTATGAAGAGAGATGAGGAAGGAGAAACATAATGGAGAGAAGGACAAACCAAGGCTGGTTTCAGGCATTTTCTCTGTCCACGAGGAGATCTTTTCCCATTGTTTCCGTAACTCTCTGGCCCAAGGTGGCGTATGCAACGCAGAGAGATGGAGACACTTAGAGAAACAGAGAGAAACAGGCAAATAGAGAGAGAAACAGGAAGAAACAGACAAATAGAGAGAGAAACAGGAAGAAACAGACAAATAGAGAGAGAAACAGGAAGAAACAGACAAATAGAAACAGATATGCTGGGTACCTACTGACCAAGAAAATATGTTATGAAAAATGAAAACAATTCTATTTAAAAATTATATAATTTTTTAAAATTATTATTATTTCATGTTTATTTAACCTTTATTTAACTAGGCAAGTCAGTTAAGAACAAATTCTTATTTACAATGACGGCCTACACCGGCCAAACCCGGACGACGCTGGTGCGCCGCCCTGTGGGACTCCACATCGCGGCCGGTGGTGATGCAGCCCGGACATGCCTTATTAAAATAATGGTTTAAGGAAATACATAACACGAAACAGCTCAATCAATCAAGCCTGATAGTGCTGTCAGTACAAAAGCAAAGCATATGATAAAAACAAGATTGAAAAGTTAGCGGAATGGGGTAATGTCTTAGTGTGGGGTGGGAAGAATGCAATTAAAAAACCTTGTGTGTGGTACAGCTCACATTAGTGTTGGGGCACCTCTACTAAGACTATGAATTAGGCTGTTTGAGAAGGTTTGAATCCTAACAAACCTGCCAACACATTGTAGTACAACAGACCAACATAACTACTGCAGTAGGTCAAAGCTGTACGCTACAAAACCTCAGTAGAGCATTGGGTGAAGAACGCATTGGGTGGAAAATGCATTGTGGTGCTCATGGGAATTTCCTTTCGTTTTTTTGCCTTCAGAAAACTGTCACGCTACTGACTAAAGACAGTCCTGGCATCTACAGACTCATAGAGATGCAATATAATTCTGCTGTCACATTACTGACCGAAGACAGTCCTGGCATGTACAGACTCATAGAGATGCAAAATAATTTTGTTGTCACATTACTGACCGAAGACAGTCTTGGCATGTACAGACTCATAGAGATGCAAAATAATTTTGTTGTCACATTACTGACCGAAGACAATCCTGGCGGGGACAGACTCATAGAGATGCAATATAATTCTGTTGTCACATTAACAAGCCGAAGACAGTCCTGGCGGGGACAGACTCATAGAGATGCAATATAATTCTGTTGTCACATTACTGACCGAAGACAGTCCTGGCGGGGACAGACTCGCGGTTGAGCCAGAAGGACACCTGGGAGAGGATGACGGTCATGAAGCAGGGCATGTAAGTCTGGATGACGAAATAGCCGATCTTCCTCTTCAGATAGAAGTGACACATCATCACTGTGTACTGACCTGCAGGGGCAGACGGACAGACGGACAGAGGGAGGGAGAATGTGGGGATTATGGAGGGAAATAGAGGGAGAATGGAGAGAGAATGGAGAGAGAATGTAGGGAATATGGAGGGAAAATGGAGGGAGAGGGAAAATGGAGAGAGAATGAGAGAGAATAGAGGGAGAATAGAGAGACAATTGAGGGAGAATGGAAAAAGTATGGAGGGAGAATGGAGGGAGAGAAATAATGGAGAGAGAATGGAGGGAGAGAGAGAATGTAGGGAGAATAGAGAGACAATTGAGGGTGAATGGAAAAAGTATGGAGGGAGAATGGAGGGAGAGTGAGAATGGAGAGAGAATGGAGGGAGAGAGAGAATGGAGGGAGAATGGAGGGAGAGTGAGAATGGAGAGAGAATGGAGGGAGAATGGAGGGAGAGATAGAATGGAGGGAGAATGGAGGGAGAGAGAGAATGCAGGGAGAATGGAGGGAGAGTGAGAATGGAGAGAGAATGGAGGGAGAATGGAGGGAGAATGGAGGGAGAGTGAGAATGGATAGAGAATGAGAGAGAATGGAGGAATTATGGAGGGATTATGGAGTGAGAATGGAGGGATTATGGAGGGAGAATGGAGGAATTATGGAGGAATTATGGAGGAATTATGGAGGGATTATGGAGGGATTATGGTTGGATTATGGAGGGAGAATGGAGGGAGAATGGAGGGATTATGGAGGGAGAATGGAGGGATTATGGAGCAAGAATGGAGGGAGAATGGAGGGATTATGGAGGGAGAATGGAGGGAGAATGGAGGGATTATGGAGGGAAAATGGAGGGATTATGGAGGGATTATGGAGGGATTATGGAGGGAGAATGAGGGGGAATGGATGGATTATGGAGGGAGAATGGAGGGAGAATGGAGGGAGAATGGAGGGATTATGGAGGGATTATGGAGGGAGAATAGAGGGATTATGGAGGGATTATGGAGGGAGAATGGAGAAAGTTAGGTGTAACAGCATTTTGATTTAACCAGAAAAAGATCCTTTAAATTAGAAACCTTTTCGTGAGTGGAACCTGGTGCTTGCTTAAACGCTTCCATCTCAGTCCTTGTCCCTTACTGGGCTCAAACCAGGGATCCTCTGCCTCGGAAACACACATGACCACTCGCTTAACAATGTCTTATCCAATTACGCTATAGAAAAGGTATCAATTTGAAAGAATGAGTTGGGGAATGAGGTTACGAAGCTAACTCCTTTACATTGGCACCCAAAACCACACAGGAATACAGTATACACTGGAACAGGGATTTCCAAAATGTTATTGACACGGTTTGGCAATGATAGAAGAGCAGGTCATTAAGTAAACATGTGTACTGATTGTAAAGAGAGATTACAGAGAAGAAAAGTGACATGAAATCATCAATGATAGTGACAGCATGAGGTAATGTTAAATGAGAAGAGAGGGAGAGAGAGAAGAGAGACAGAGAGAGAGAGCAAGAGAGGGGGGAGAGAGAGAGAAGGGGGGAGAGAGAGAGAGAGAGGGGGGGGAGAGAGAGAGGGGAGAGAGAGAGAGAGAGAGGGGGGGAGAGAGAGGGGGAGAGAGAGAGAGAAAGAGAGGTGAGAGAGAGATAGAAGAGAGAGAGAGAGAGAGAGAGAGAGAGAGATAGAGAGAGAGAGAGAGAGAGAGAGAGAGAGAGAGAGAGAGAGAGAGAGAGAGAGAGAGAGAGAGAGAGAGAGAGAGAGAGAGAGAGAGAGAGAGAGAGAGAGAGAGAGAGAGAGAGAGAGAGAGAGAGAGAGAGAGAGAGAGAGAGAGAGAGAGAGAGAAGAGAGACAGAGAGAGAGAGAGAGAGAGAGAGAGAGAGAGAGAGAGAGAGAGAGAGAGAGAGAGAGAGAGAGGGGGGAGAGAGAGAGGGGAGGGAGAGAGAGGGGAGAGAGAGAGAGAGCAAGAGAGGGGGGAGAAAGAGAGAGAGAGATAGAGAGAGAGAGGAGACAGAGAGAGAGAGAGAGAGAGGGGAGAGAGAGAGAGATAGAGAGAGAGAGAGAGAGGGGAGAGAGAGAGGGGGAGAGCAAGAGACGGGGGGAGAGAGAGAGAGAGAGAGAGAGAGAGAGAGAGAGAGAGAGAGAGAGAGAGCAATATAGGGGGGAGAGAGAGAGGGGTGGGGAGAGAGGGGGGAGAGAAAGAGAGAGAGCAATAGAGGGGGGAGAGAGAGAGAGGGGGAGAGAGAGAGAGAGAGAGAGAGAGACAGAGAGAGAGAGAGAGAGAGAGAGAGAGAGAGAGAGAGAGAGAGAGAGAGAGATAGAGAGAGAGAGAGAGAGAGAGAGAGAGAGAGAGAGAGAGAGAGAGAGAGAGACAGAGAGGGGGAGAGAGAGAGAGAGAGAGAGAGAGAGAGAGAGAGAGACAGAGAGAGAGAGAGAGAGAGAGAGACAGAGAGAGAGAGAGAGAGAGAGAGAGAGAGAGAGAGAGAGAGAGACAGAGAGAGAGAGAGAGAGAGAGAGAGAGAGAGAGAGAGAGAGAGAGAGAGAGAGGGAGAGAAGGGGAGAGAGAGAGAGGGAGAGGGAGAGGGAGAGGAAGCTAGAACAAACCTAGCAAGGGGAGTTAATACGACTACATCAAACGACCAAACTGAGTGAGTAAACCAAAAAGGAGCACGGTCTCTCTGTCCTTCTCTCTCTCTCTCTAACTTTAAACATATCTTCTGTTATTTTGTGTGGGGATTTGTCACTCTTTTTGCTGGTTTTTTGAACTAAATTAGCGCTTGCTAGCAACAGCAGCAGACAGACAAACTGGTTGGGTGGGGAGAGTAGGGGTGAGGGTGGTGCTGGTGGAGTTTGTCTTGTGGAGGTCCTCCAACATGGCTGCCATGAGGGATGAGTTCACCAGACTGGAGGAGGTCCTCCTCACCACCATGGCTGCCATGAGGGATGAGTTCACCAGACTGGAGGAGGTCCTCCTCACCACCATGGCTGCCATGAGGGATGAGTTCACCAGACTGGAGGAGGTCCTCCTCACCACCATGGCTGCCATGAGGGATGAGTTCACCAGACTGGAGGAGGTCCTCCTCACCACCATGGCTGCCATGAGGGATGAGTTCACCAGACTGGAGGAGGTCCTCCTCACCACCATGGCTGCCATGAGGGATGAGTTCACCAGACTGGAGGAGGTCCTCCTCACCACCATGGCTGCCATGAGGGATGAGTTCACCAGACTGGAGGAGGTCCTCCTCACCACCATGGCTGCCATGAAGGATGAGTTCACCAAACTGGAGGGGGAGGTGGTCCTGCTGAGGGAGAGTGTGAGCAAACAGCAACCAGACAACCACACCTTAGAGGAGCTACTAACCAAGGTGTAAACATCAACCAGACATGCACACCTTAGAGGAGCTCCTAACCAAGGTGTAAACATCAACCAGACATCCACACCTTAGAGGAGCTCCTAACCAAGGTAAGGACAGAGCAGGACAGCAGCCTTGCAACACAGCTGAAAGAGGTTCAGCAAGAGAGAGACGGACTCAAGAGAGAGCTGGCTGATCTAACAAAGGAGGTGAGAGAGCTCCAAAAAGACAGGTAGAACAGTAATAACGATCTGACCACACTAAGAGAGGAGCTGCAGGAGAGACAGAGAACAGAGGACAGGCTGCAGGAGAGAAAGAGGACAGAGGACAGGCTGCAGGAGAGACAGAGGACAGAGAACAGGCTGCAGGAGAGACAGAGGACAAAGGACAGGCTGCAGGAGAGAGAGAGCAAGAGAGGGGGGAGAGAGAGAGAGAGAGAGACAGAGAGAGAGAGAGAGAGACAGAGAGAGAGAGAGAGAGAGAGAGAGAGAGAGACAGAGACAGAGAGAGACAGAGAGAGAGAGAGACAGAGAGAGAGAGAGAGAGAGAGAGACAGAGAGAGAGAGCGAGACAGAGAGAGAGACAGAGAGAGACAGAGAGAGAGACAGAGAGAGAGAGAGACAGAGAGAGAGAGAGACAGAGAGGGGAGAGAGAGAGAGAGGGGGGGAGGAGAGAAAGACAGAGAGAGAGAGAGAGAGAGAGAGAGAGAGACAGAGAGAGAGACAGAGAGAGAGACAGAGAGAGAGAGAGAGAGAGAGAGAGAGGAGAGAAAGGTGCATAACCTTGCAGGGGATACTCCCTCAGAATTTTTAAAGCTAATTTCATGCATTTTTACTAGTGCTGTTCCCGACAGCAACAAAAAAAATCTTGGTTCACCAAGAGCAGCAGGAGCCCAGATGGATTGACCCAGAGATCAGCTGTGACTACAAGCATGTTTGATGTTCGACGACCAGGTGTCCACATACTTTTGGTCATGTAGTGTATCTCCTGACCAGGTCTCTATGACTGGTGCTCAGGAGCTCTGCACTGAAGAGAGATGGCCAGCCCAGGATTAGGTTAGACCCCACTCAGGAGAACTGAGAGGATACCCGCCCAGAGAGGACTCCGCTCAGATTGACTAAGATTAAGGAGGGACACCGCTGAGGAGGAGCTGGATGATAGAGGAAATCTGAGATAGAGAAATGAAGATGAGGTGCTGGTGGATTTTACTCCAGTGCTTCTGGGGTGTCTACGGGGAACTGGGGTGTCTAGGGGGAACTGGGGTGTCTACGGGAAACGGGGGTGTCTACGGGGAACTGGGGTGTCTACGGGGAACTGGGGTGTCTACGGGGAACTGGGGTGTCTACGGGGAACTGGGGTGTCTACGGGGAACTGGGGTGTCTAGGGGGAACTGGGGTGTCTAGGGGGAACTGGGGTGTCTACGGGGAACTGGGGTGTCTACGGGGAACTGGGGTGTCTACGGGGAACTGGGGTGTCTAGGGGGAATTTGGGTGTCTAGGGGGAACTGGAGTGTCTACGGGAAACTGGGGTGTCTACGGGAACTGGGGTGTCTACGGGGAACTGTTGTGTCTACGGGGAACTGGGGTGTCTACGGGAACTGGGGTGTCTACGGGAACTGGGGTGTCTACGGGAACTGGGGTGTCTACGGGGAACTGCCCTTCAAAGCTGATAATAATGCTGTCATGCTGGTCAACTGGTCAGTACCATTACAGTATGGTGAGTACCACTACAGTATGGTGAGTACCACTACAGTATGGTGAGTACCACTACGGTATGGTGAGTACCACTGCGGTACGGTGAGTACCACTACAGTATGGTGAGTACCACTGCGGTACGGTGAGTACCACTACGGTATGGTGAGTACCACTGCGGTACGGTGAGTACCACTACGGTATGGTGAGTACCACTGCGGTACGGTGAGTACCACTGCGGTACGGTGAGTACCACTACGGTACGGTAAGTACCACTGCGGTACGGTGAGTACCAGTGCGGTACGGTGAGTACCACTGCGGTACGGTGAGTACCACTGCGGTACGGTGAGTACCACTGCGGTACGGTGAGTACCACTGCGGTACGGTGAGTACCATTACAGTACGGTGAGTACCACTGCGGTACGGTGAGTACCATTACAGTACGGTGAGTACCACTATAGTAAGGTGAGTACCACTGCGGTACGGTGAGTACCACTATAGTAAGGTGAGTACCACTACAGTGTGGTGCTATTTGTTATGTCATTTACGGTCCTACAATATGGCATTGTCATTTGTATAGCCTGAGGGCCAATCTGTGCTATCATGCCAACTCTTTCTCACTCATTGTCATGACAATGACATCAATTAAGTTTTATAGTTATCAGGCTTTTGAAACAAAGTAACTGTCAACACTAAGCAGGAAGTATATTAAGGAGTTTACTTTATTGGAGAAATCGAACAGTTTGTCTGGATGTCGGAGTGTCTGTCTGGATGTTGTAGTGTCTGTCTGGATGTTGGAGCATCTGTCTGGATGTCGCAGTGTCTGTCTGGATGTTGGAGTGTCTGTCTGGATGTCGGAGTGTCTGTCTGGATGTTGTAGTGTCTGTCTGGATGTCGGAGTGTCTGTCTGGATGTTGTAGTGTCTGTCTGGATGTCGGAGTGTCTGTCTGGATGTTGTAGTGTCTGTCTGGATGTTGGAGTGTCTGTCTGGATGTCGCAGTGTCTGTCTGGATGTTGGAGTGTCTGTCTGGATGTCGCAGTGTCTGTCTGGATGTCGCAGTGTCTGTCTGGATGTCGCAGTGTCTGTCTGGATGTTGTAGTGTCTGTCTGGATGTCGGAGTGTCTGTCTGGATGTTGGAGTGTCTGTCTGGATGTCGGAGTGTCTGTCTGGATGTCGGAGTGTCTGTCTGGATGTCGGAGTGTCTGTCTGGATGTCGGAGTGTCTGTCTGGATGTTGGAGTGTCTGTCTGGATGTTGGAGTGTCTGTCTGGATGTTGGAGTGTCTGTCTGGATGTTGGAGTGTCTGTCTGGATGTTGTAGTGTCTGTCTGGATGTTGGAGTGTCTGTCTTTACACAGAAGAAGCACTGACTGTCTTTGACATTTTCCACAATTTATAATTTCCTGTCTAAGTTGTGTTCCTTTTTTAATTTTAGGATTTGTAAAATATGTTCTATGATCACTTCTGCTTGTCATTTTGGCGTCCATGGCTTGATGAGTGCCGGCTCTGGCTGTGAGCACTTCGCTGAGCTATTCTTGACTCGGTAAAGAGGGTTTCAAGCAGATATTTGTGACATGTATCTGACAGCTTGTGTCTCAATCAAGATATGTTCTTCTTAATAACCTGAAGTCAGAGACAACCACATCCTCACCTGCAGAAGCAGCATACAGTATTCTATGGTAGGAGATATGAGCTCAGGACGGAGCAACTCTGTGTGGGCTTTCTAGATGATTGTGTTTAAAAAGGCACCATGCATGGCAGACAAGGTTAAACGTTTAAAAAGGCATCATGCATGGCAGACAAGGTTAAACGTTTAAAAAGGCACCATGCATGGCAGACAAGGTTAAACGTTTAAAAAGGCATCATGCATGGCAGACAAGGTTAAACGTTTAAAAAGGAACCATGCATGGCAGACAAGGTTAAACGTTTAAAAAGGCATCATGCATGGCAGACAAGGTTAAACGTTTAAAAAGGCATCATGCATGGCAGACAAGGTGAAACGTTTAAAAAGGCACCATGCATGGCAGACAAGGTTAAACGTTTAAAAAGGCACCATGCATGGCAGACAAGGTTAAACGTTTAAAAAGGCACCATGCATGTTAGACAAGGTTAAACGTTTAAAAAGGCATCATGCATGGCAGACAAGGTTAAACGTTTAAAAAGGCATCATGCATGGCAGACAAGGTTAAACGTTTAAAAAGGCACCATGCATGGCAGACAAGGTTAAACGTTTAAAAAGGCATCATGCATGGCAGACAAGGTTAAACGTTTAAAAAGGCACCATGCATGGCAGACAAGGTTAAACGTTTAAAAAGGCATCATGCATGGCAGACAAGGTTAAACGTTTAAAAAGGCATCATGCATGGCAGACAAGGTTAAACGTTTAAAAAGGCATCATGCATGGCAGACAAGGTTAAACGTTTAAAAAGGCACCATGCATGGCAGACAAGGTTAAACGTTTAAAAAGGCACCATGCATGGCAGACAAGGTTAAACGTTTAAAAAGGCACCATGCATGGCAGACAAGGTTAAACGTTTAAAAAGGCATCATGCATGGCAGACAAGGTTAAACGTTTAAAAAGGCACCATGCATGTCAGACAAGGTTAAACGTTTAAAAAGGCATCATGCATGGCAGACAAGGTTAAACGTTTAAAAAGGCATCATGCATGGCAGACAAGGTTAAACGTTTAAAAAGGCATCATGCATGGCAGACAAGGTTAAACGTTTAAAAAGGCACCGTGCATGGCAGACAAGGTTAAACGTTTAAAAAGGCATCATGCATGGCAGACAAGGTTAAACGTTTAAAAAGGCACAATGCATGGCAGACAAGGTTAAACGTTTAAAAAGGCACCATGCATGGCAGACAAGGTTAAACGTTTAAAAAGGCACCATGCATGGCAGACAAGGTTAAACGTTTAAAAAGGCACCATGCATGGCAGACAAGGTTAAACGTTTAAAAAGGCACCATGCATGGCAGACAAGGTTAAACGTTTAAAAAGGCACCATGCATGGCAGACAAGGTTAAACGTTTAAAAAGGCACCATGCATGGCAGACAAGGTTAAAGTTACGGCCCTAATGTAAAGTTCCACATCAAAGTGATGCATCCATAACAGTAGTTGTTAGGATCAGTATGTCCATAACAGTAGTTGTTAGGATCAGTATGTCAGTGACAGTAGTTGTTAGGATCGGTATGTCCATAACAGTAGTTGTTAGGATCGGTATCTCCATGACAGTAGTTGTTAGGATCGGTATCTCCATGACAGTAGTTGTTAGGATCAGTATGTCCGTGACAGTAGTTGTTAGGATCGGTATCTCCATAACAGTAGTTGTTAGGATCGGTATGTCCATAACAGTAGTTGTTAGGATCGGTATCTCCATGACAGTAGTTGTTAGGATCGGTATGTCCATAACAGTAGTTGTTAGGATCAGTATGGCAGTGACAGTAGTTGTTAGGATCGGTATGTCCATAACAGTAGTTGTTAGGATCGGTATGTCCATAACAGTAGTTGTTAGGATCGGTATCTCCATGACACTAGTTGTTAGGATCGGTATCTCCATGACAGTAGTTGTTAGGATCAGTATGTCCGTGACAGTAGTTGTTAGGATCGGTATGTCCATGACAGTAGTTGTTAGGATCAGTATGTTCATGACAGTAGTTGTTAGGATCGGTATGTCCATGACAGTAGTTGTTAGGATCAGTATGGCAGTGACAGTAGTTGTTAGGATCGGTATCTCCATGACAGTAGTTGTTAGGATCAGTATGTGCATGACAGTAGTTGTTAGGATCGGTATCTCCATGACAGTAGTTGTTAGGATCGGTATCTCCATGACAGTAGTTGTTAGGATCGGTATGTCCATGACAGTAGTTGTTAGGATCGGTATGTCCATGACAGTAGTTGTTAGGATCGGTATCTCCATGACAGTAGTTGTTAGGATCAGTATGTTCATGACAGTAGTTGTTAGGATCGGTATGTCCATGACAGTAGTTGTTAGGATCGGTATCTCCATGACAGTAGTTGTTAGGATCAGTATGGCAGTGACAGTAGTTGTTAGGATCGGTATGTCCATGACAGTAGTTGTTAGGATCGGTATGTCCAGGACAGTAGTTGTTAGGATCGGTATCTCCATGACAGTAGTTGTTAGGATCGGTATCTCCATGACAGTAGTTGTTAGGATCAGTATGTCCGTGACAGTAGTTGTTAGGATCGGTATGTCCATGACAGTAGTTGTTAGGATCGGTATGTCCATGACAGTAGTTGTTAGGATCGGTATGGCAGTGACAGTAGTTGTTAGGATCAGTATGGCAGTGACAGTAGTTGTTAGGATCAGTATGTCCATGACAGTAGTTGTTAGGATCGGTATCTCCATGACAGTAGTTGTTAGGATCAGTATGGCAGTGACAGTAGTTGTTAGGATCGGTATCTCCATGACAGTAGTTGTTAGGATCGGTATGTCCATGACAGTAGTTGTTAGGATCGGTATGTCCATGACAGTAGTTGTTAGGATCAGTATGTCAGTGACAGTAGTTGTTAGGATCAGTATGTCCATGACAGTAGTTGTTAGGATCGGTATCTCCATGACAGTAGTTGTTAGGATCGGTATCTCCATGACAGTAGTTGTTAGGATCAGTATCTCCATAACAGTAGTTGTTAGGATCAGTATGTCCATAACAGTAGTTGTTAGGATCAGTATGTCAGTGACAGTAGTTGTTAGGATCGGTATGTCCATAACAGTAGTTGTTAGGATCGGTATCTCCATGACAGTAGTTGTTAGGATCGGTATCTCCATGACAGTAGTTGTTAGGATCAGTATGTCCGTGACAGTAGTTGTTAGGATCGGTATCTCCATAACAGTAGTTGTTAGGATCGGTATGTCCATAACAGTAGTTGTTAGGATCGGTATCTCCATGACAGTAGTTGTTAGGATCGGTATGTCCATAACAGTAGTTGTTAGGATCGGTATCTCCATGACAGTAGTTGTTAGGATCAGTATGGCAGTGACAGTAGTTGTTAGGATCGGTATCTCCATAACAGTAGTTGTTAGGATCGGTATGTCCATAACAGTAGTTGTTAGGATCGGTATCTCCATGACAGTAGTTGTTAGGATCGGTATCTCCATGACAGTAGTTGTTAGGATCAGTATGTCCGTGACAGTAGTTGTTAGGATCGGTATGTCCATAACAGTAGTTGTTAGGATCGGTATCTCCATGACACTAGTTGTTAGGATCGGTATCTCCATGACAGTAGTTGTTAGGATCAGTATGTCCGTGACAGTAGTTGTTAGGATCGGTATGTCCATGACAGTAGTTGTTAGGATCAGTATGTTCATGACAGTAGTTGTTAGGATCGGTATGTCCATGACAGTAGTTGTTAGGATCAGTATGGCAGTGACAGTAGTTGTTAGGATCGGTATCTCCATGACAGTAGTTGTTAGGATCAGTATGTGCATGACAGTAGTTGTTAGGATCGGTATCTCCATGACAGTAGTTGTTAGGATCGGTATCTCCATGACAGTAGTTGTTAGGATCGGTATGTCCATGACAGTAGTTGTTAGGATCGGTATGTCCATGACAGTAGTTGTTAGGATCGGTATCTCCATGACAGTAGTTGTTAGGATCAGTATGTTCATGACAGTAGTTGTTAGGATCGGTATGTCCATGACAGTAGTTGTTAGGATCGGTATCTCCATGACAGTAGTTGTTAGGATCAGTATGGCAGTGACAGTAGTTGTTAGGATCGGTATGTCCATGACAGTAGTTGTTAGGATCGGTATGTCCAGGACAGTAGTTGTTAGGATCGGTATCTCCATGACAGTAGTTGTTAGGATCGGTATCTCCATGACAGTAGTTGTTAGGATCAGTATGTCCGTGACAGTAGTTGTTAGGATCGGTATGTCCATGACAGTAGTTGTTAGGATCGGTATGTCCATGACAGTAGTTGTTAGGATCGGTATGGCAGTGACAGTAGTTGTTAGGATCAGTATGGCAGTGACAGTAGTTGTTAGGATCAGTATGTCCATGACAGTAGTTGTTAGGATCGGTATCTCCATGACAGTAGTTGTTAGGATCAGTATGGCAGTGACAGTAGTTGTTAGGATCGGTATCTCCATGACAGTAGTTGTTAGGATCGGTATGTCCATGACAGTAGTTGTTAGGATCGGTATGTCCATGACAGTAGTTGTTAGGATCAGTATGTCAGTGACAGTAGTTGTTAGGATCAGTATGTCCATGACAGTAGTTGTTAGGATCGGTATCTCCATGACAGTAGTTGTTAGGATCGGTATCTCCATGACAGTAGTTGTTAGGATCAGTATCTCCATAACAGTAGTTGTTAGGATCAGTATGTCCATAACAGTAGTTGTTAGGATCAGTATGTCAGTGACAGTAGTTGTTAGGATCGGTATGTCCATAACAGTAGTTGTTAGGATCGGTATCTCCATGACAGTAGTTGTTAGGATCGGTATCTCCATGACAGTAGTTGTTAGGATCAGTATGTCCGTGACAGTAGTTGTTAGGATCGGTATCTCCATAACAGTAGTTGTTAGGATCGGTATGTCCATAACAGTAGTTGTTAGGATCGGTATCTCCATGACAGTAGTTGTTAGGATCGGTATGTCCATAACAGTAGTTGTTAGGATCGGTATCTCCATGACAGTAGTTGTTAGGATCAGTATGGCAGTGACAGTAGTTGTTAGGATCGGTATCTCCATAACAGTAGTTGTTAGGATCGGTATGTCCATAACAGTAGTTGTTAGGATCGGTATCTCCATGACAGTAGTTGTTAGGATCGGTATCTCCATGACAGTAGTTGTTAGGATCAGTATGTCCGTGACAGTAGTTGTTAGGATCGGTATGTCCATGACAGTAGTTGTTAGGATCAGTATGTTCATGACAGTAGTTGTTAGGATCGGTATGTCCATGACAGTAGTTGTTAGGATCAGTATGGCAGTGACAGTAGTTGTTAGGATCGGTATCTCCATGACAGTAGTTGTTAGGATCAGTATGTCCATGACAGTAGTTGTTAGGATCGGTATCTCCATGACAGTAGTTGTTAGGATCGGTATCTCCATGACAGTAGTTGTTAGGATCGGTATGTCCATGACAGTAGTTGTTAGGATCGGTATGTCCATGACAGTAGTTGTTAGGATCGGTATCTCCATGACAGTAGTTGTTAGGATCAGTATGTTCACGACAGTAGTTGTTAGGATCGGTATGTCCATGACAGTAGTTGTTAGGATCGGTATCTCCATGACAGTAGTTGTTAGGATCAGTATGGCAGTGACAGTAGTTGTTAGGATCGGTATGTCCATGACAGTAGTTGTTAGGATCGGTATGTCCTGGACAGTAGTTGTTAGGATCAGTATGTCCGTGACAGTAGTTGTTAGGATCGGTATGTCCATGACAGTAGTTGTTAGGATCAGTATGTTCATGACAGTAGTTGTTAGGATCGGTATGTCCATGACAGTAGTTGTTAGGATCAGTATGGCAGTGACAGTAGTTGTTAGGATCGGTATCTCCATGACAGTAGTTGTTAGGATCAGTATGTCCATGACAGTAGTTGTTAGGATCGGTATCTCCATGACAGTAGTTGTTAGGATCGGTATCTCCATGACAGTAGTTGTTAGGATCGGTATGTCCATGACAGTAGTTGTTAGGATCGGTAAGTCCATGACAGTAGTTGTTAGGATCGGTATCTCCATGACAGTAGTTGTTAGGATCAGTATCTCCATGACAGTAGTTGTTAGGATCAGTATGGCAGTGACAGTAGTTGTTAGGATCGGTATGTCCATGACAGTAGTTGTTAGGATCGTTATGTCCAGGACAGTAGTTGTTAGGATCGGTATCTCCATGACAGTAGTTGTTAGGATCGGTATCTCCATGACAGTAGTTGTTAGGATCAGTATGTCCGTGACAGTAGTTGTTAGGATCGGTATGTCCATGACAGTAGTTGTTAGGATCGGTATGTCCATGACAGTAGTTGTTAGGATCGGTATGGCAGTGACAGTAGATGTTAGGATCAGTATGGCAGTGACAGTAGTTGTTAGGATCAGTATGTCCATGACAGTAGTTGTTAGGATCGGTATCTCCATGACAGTAGTTGTTAGGATCAGTATGGCAGTGACAGTAGTTGTTAGGATCGGTATGTCCATGACAGTAGTTGTTAGGATCGGTATGTCCATGACAGTAGTTGTTAGGATCAGTATGTCCATGACAGTAGTTGTTAGGATCGGTATCTCCATGACAGTAGTTGTTAGGATCGGTATGTCCATAACAGTATTTGTTAGGATCGGTATGTCCATGACAGTAGTTGTTAGGATCGGTATGTCCATGACAGTAGTTGTTAGGATCGGTATGGCAGTGACAGTAGTTGTTAGGATCAGTATGGCAGTGACAGTAGTTGTTAGGATCAGTATGTCCATGACAGTAGTTGTTAGGATCGGTATGTCCAGGACAGTAGTTGTTAGGATCGGTATCTCCATGACAGTAGTTGTTAGGATCGGTATCTCCATGACAGTAGTTGTTAGGATCGGTATGGCATTGAAAGGGTGATTGGTAGGAGGATGAATAGGTGAGTAATAAGAGATTAGAATGATAACTTGCTGTCTGAGCTGCAGCCTGTGTCACACACTGATCTGTTTCACCTGTCTTTGTGCTTGTCTCCACCCCCCCCTCCAGGTGTCGCCCATCTTCTCCATTATCCCCTGTGTATTTATACCTGCGTTCTCTGTTTGTCTGTTGCCAGTTCGTCTTGTCTTGACAGCGTTCTTTCCAGCCTTCCAGTTTCACTAGTTCTGTTTCCTAGTTTTTCCCGGGTTCGGACCATTCTGCCTGCCCTGACCCCGAGCCTGTCTGCCGTTCTGTGCCTGCCTGACTCTGACCTGATCACGATCCTCTGCCTGCCCTTTGCCCCGTGTTTCTAATAAATCATCTGAGAACTGTACTATCCACCTCCCGTGTCTGCATCTGGGTCACATCCTGAGTCATGATACTATGTGTGATTTTGTGTGTGTGTACCTCTGCTAGTATAGATGTCCTCAGTGCCAGCGGTCTGTCCTATCAGATGATACTGGTTGAGTCGTGACCCCTCCTCTGCCACCACCACTGACTTGGCTGCTCCCTGGGTCCACGAATACACCACCTCAGACACAGGATACGCATCTACAAAAGGAGACAGGAAACAGGATACGCATCTACAACAGGCAACAGGAAACATGATACGCACCTACAACAGGCAACACGAAACATGATACGCATCTCCAACAGGAGACAGGAAACAGGATACGCATCTACAACAAGAGACAGGAAACAGGATACGCATCTACAACAGGAGACAGGACACAGGATACTCATCTACAACAGAAGACAGGAAACAGGATACGCATCTACAACAGAAGACAGGAAACAGGATACGCATTTACATCAGAAGACAGGAAACAGGATACGCATCTACAACAGGAGACAGGACACAGGATACTCATCTACAACAGAAGACAGGATACCTATCTACAACAAAAGACAGGAAACAGGATACGCATCTGCAGCAGAAGACAGGAAACAGGATACGCATCTACAACAGGAGACAGGACACAGGATACGCATCTACAAAAGGAGACAGGAAACAGGAAACGCATCTACAACAAGAGACAGGACACAGGATACTCATCTACATCAGAAGACAGGATACCGATCTACAACAGAAGACAGGAAACAGGATACCCGCCATGTGTCCCCACCCAACAGGATGATGATCTCCGGGAAATCTCTCTTTCCAAGTAGCCCACACACAGTGCTCCTGATAGAGGAATTAAATTCCTATATGTTTAATACCCAATTAAATTAATACACTCAGCCCATTTCTAAGGATTTGTAAGAAACGTATTTGCATAAAATGGGCGGAGACCAGTCTCAAAATCAAGCACTAGCGTTTATTCTCGAGAGTACTGAACATGATACAATTTACAACAGGTTATAAACTGAAAATGACGTCATTCGTTTTCGAACTGTCCCGTCTCTCCTCCACTCCGGTACAATGGCAGTATCGTTCTCAAGCCCTCCTACATCGTCTCGCACCAATTTAGATAATTTATGACCGAGCCAAGGTCTCCCTGTGTAGATAAGCATTCTAGCCAGTCTGACGATAAGTTAATTCGTTTCTACCAAGGAACAGACAGTCATTGTTCTAATTCTTGATTATATTTACACACATTATATTCAGTACTAGGATTAAAATAAAATGAATATATCTTTACAGTAACATAATAGTATTCTGATTAGTCAGTCCTGATTGAAATGTATACATAATTAGTCATTATTGATAAAACAAATCCCTTAACAGCTCCACATCCCAGTAAGGAGGAGTCTGTCATGATCACCCTGCGGACACTACCTGGCCCATGAGAACCCCCTGCAACAGCAGTCATGGGTCTCTCCAATAATGTCAGGCAGAAGCTAAAAGTGTTCCAGCTGAAACCGTGACAGAAAGAGCCGGAATGTGACCTTCCTCTGTTGGGACAAAATTACATGATCCAGAACGAGACGCAGAAACTGACTACGCTGAGTCGAATAACTTTTCTTGTGATTCACTATGAACCCCAGCGAATTTGGAAACCAGCTTAGCAGTGTGGAGCTCCACATGTTCCCTTGACTCTGCTACGACCAGCCTATCGTCCAGAAAGGCAAATACTCTGATCCACTGGCACCGCACCGGTGCCAAAACTTCCTCCACCACCATAGAAAAAGTACGCGTGAGGATCTACAGTATAGCACATGAAAACAGGCATCCTTCAGATCTATGGATGTGAACCAATCGCTGGGTCACACCGTCTGCAATAGCCGGCAAAGTGTGAGCATTTTGAACTTGCAACATTGAGGTGCTTCTTTAATACACGTAATTCCAGGATGGGATGCAACATTCCATCGCTCTTGGCAACTAAGAAGTACCGGCTGTACCAACCACTTTGTTCTTCTGACTCTGGGACCAACCAAATAGCCTGCTTTTGAAGGAGGGAGGAAATCTCCTCTCTCAAGACAGGCGCTAGGACCTCGGGGATGCAAAGGAGGACGCACAACAAACTGCAGGCTGTACCCTCGTCACCTATGGTTGAAGTACGCATGCCCCCCACTGGACGGAGTAGAGCACGTTGCCAGTCTCCCGCTACTGGACAGAGCACGCTGCCAGTCTCCCGCTACTGGACAGAGCACACTGCCAGTCTCCCGCTACTGGACAGAGCACGCTGGCAGTCTCCCGCTACTGGACAGAGCACGTTGCCAGTCTCCCGCTACTGGACAGAGCACGCTGCAATGTCTCCCGCTACTGGACAGAGCACACTGCCAGTCTCCCGCTACTGGACAGAGCACGCTGCCAGTCTCCCGCTACTGGACAGAGCACGTTGCCAGTCTCCCGCTACTGGACAGAGCACGTTGCCAGTCTCCCGTCACTGGACGGAGCACGCTGCCAGTCTCCCGCTACTGGACGGAGCACACTGCCAGTCTCCCTACATTATCTCCTGAAGGGGCAGAGCAGAGAGCCACCCTGAGGACTGGGACTTGTTTTTATATTCAACACTCTTGACAATTGTGTGTCCTAAAGGATTAGCCCCCTAGGATTAGCCCACAAGGATTAGCCCCCTTGTTAGCCTCTGGTGCAAAGTATCTTTCCGCTAAATAGCTTCCCCAAAACCTAGAGGCACCATATTTAGCCATTATGAAGAGAGGAGCAGAGAGGAGCACAGGGGAAGAGCATATTTATTCTATTTCCCCTTATAGTACTGTGCCATATATAGTGGCTTGTGAAAGTATTCACCCCTTTGGCATTTTTCCTATTTTGTTGCCTTACAACCTGGAATTAAAATGGAATTAAAATAGATTTTTGGGGGGTTTGTATCATTTGATTTACACAACATGCCTACCACTTTGAAGATGCAAAATATATTTTATTGTGAAACAAACAAGAAATAAGACAAAAAAATATATACTTGAGCGTGCATAATTATTCACACCCCCAAAGTCAATAATTTGTAGAGCCATCTTTTGCAGCAATTACAGCTGCAAGTCTCTTGGGGTATGTCTCTATAAGCTTGGCACATCTAGCCACTGGGATTTCTGCCCATTCTTCAAGGCAAAACTGCTCCAGCTCCTTCAAGTTGGATGGGTTCCGCTGGTGTACAGCAATCTTCAAGTCATGCCACAGATTCTCAATTGGATTGAGGTCTGGGCTTTGACTAGGCCATTCCAAAACATTAAATGTTTCCCCTTAAACCACTCGAGTGTTGCTTTAGCGGCATGTTTAGGGTCATTGTCCTGCTGGAAGGTGAACCTCTGTCCCAGTCTCAAATCTCTTGGAAGACTGAAACAGGTTTCCCTCAAGAATTTCCCTGTATTTGGTGCCATCCAT
This sequence comes from Oncorhynchus clarkii lewisi, assembly GCF_045791955.1. Classification (NCBI taxonomy): domain Eukaryota; kingdom Metazoa; phylum Chordata; class Actinopteri; order Salmoniformes; family Salmonidae; genus Oncorhynchus; species Oncorhynchus clarkii. The sequence continues at coordinate 27,816 of NW_027261090.1, forward strand.
CCTTCCTTCAATTCTGACCAGTTTCCCAGTTTCCCAGTCCCTGCCGATGAAAAACATCCCTACAGATGGTGTTATCGGGGGGATGAGAGGTGTTTGGTTTGCGCCAGACATAGTGTTTTCCTTGATGGCCAAAAAGTTAAATTTTAGTCTCATCTGACCAGAGTACCTTCTTCCATATATTTGGGGAGTCTCCCACATGCCTTTTTGGATGCGGATCCACTCTCCTGTAAAGCCCAGCTCTCTGGAGTGTACGGCTTAAAGTGGTCCTATGGACAGATACTCCAATCTCCGCTGTCTAGCTTTGCAGCTCCTTCAGGGTTATCTTTGGTCTCTTTGTTGCCTCTCTGATTAATGCCCACCTTGCCTGGTCCGTGAGTTTTGGTGGACGGCCCTCTCTTGGCAGGTTTGTTGTGGTGCCACATTCTTTCATTTTTTTAAATAATGGATTTATTGGTTCTCCGTGGGATGTTCAAAGTTCCTGATATTTGTTTATAACGCAACCCTGATCTGTACTTCTACACAACTTTGTCCCTGACCTGTTTGGAGAGCTCCTTGATCTTCATGGGGCTGCTTGTTTGGTGGTGCCCCTTGCTTGGTGGTGTTGCAGACTCTGGGGCCTTTCAGAACAGGTGTGTATATACTGAGATCATGTGACACTTAGATTGCACACAGGTGGACTTTATTTAACTAATTATGCGACTTCTGAAGGTGATTGGACCAGATGTTGCAGAGGGGGTGAATACATATACACACACCAAGTTTCGCTTTTAATTTTTTAGAATTCTTTAAAATAAATTTAAAACAAATATTTCACTTCACCAATTTGGACTATTTTGTGTATGTCCGTTACATGAAATCCAAATCCATTTTATTTACAGGTTGTAATGCAACAAAATAGGAAAAACATCAAGGGGGATGAATACTTTTTCAAGGTACTGTATCCCCCTTTTCACCCATATATATGTACAATGAGTGTACATACTTTCTCCCTCAGAACAGCCTCAATTCGTCCGGTCATGGACTCTACAGGGTGTCGAAAGCGTTCCACAGGGATGCTGGCCCATGTTGACTCCAATGCTTCCCACAGTTGTGTCAAGATGGCTGGATGTCCTTTGGGGGGTGGACCATTCTTCAAACCTTCTTGCCTTTGTGCTGTTGTCTGTGTCCAATATTGTTAATACCATGTTTTGTGCTGCTACCATGTTGTGCTGCTGCCATGTTGTGTCGCTACCATGTTGTTTTCATGTGGTGTTGCTATTATGTTGTGTTGTCATGTGTTGCTGCCATGCTATGTTGTTGTCGTTTAGGTCTCTCTTTATGTAGTGTTGTGGTGTCTCTCTTGTCATGATGTGTGTTTTGTCCTATATTTTTATTTTAAATCCAGCCCCTGTCCACACAGGAGACCTTTTGCCTTTTGTTAGGCTGACATTGTAATTAAGAATTTGTTCTTCACTGACTAGTTAAATAAAGGTTAAATAAAATAAAAAAGAAATTGGAAACAGGAAACTTTTGAGCAGAAAAACCCAACAGGGTTGCAGTTCTTGACACAAACTGGTGCACCTGGCACCTACTACATGGACTCTACAGGGTGTTGAAACTGGTGCACCTGGCACCTACTACTATACCCCGTTTTCTCTGTATACATCAATGATGTTGCTCTTGCTGCTGGTGATTCTCTGATCCACCTCTACGCAGACGACACCGTTCTGTATACATCTGGCCCTTGTTTGGATACTGTGTTAACAAACCTTCAAACGAGCTTCAATGCCATAAAACACTTCTTCTGTAGCCTCCAACTGCTCTCAAACGCTAGTAAAACTAAATGTATGCTCTTCAATTGATCGCTGCCCGCACCCGCGGCCCGACTAGCATCACTACTCAGGACGGTTCTGACTTAGAATATGTGGACAACTAAAGCCTCCTCCACTCATGCTGCCAAACATACCCTTGTAAAACTGACTATACTACAGATCTTTGACTTCGCGATGTAATTGACAAAATAGCCTCCAACACTCTACCCAGCAAATTGGATGCAGTCTATCACAGCGACATCCATATACTACCCACCACTGCGACCTGTATGCTCTCGTTGGCTGGTCCTCGTTAGATATTCGTCGCCAAACCCACTGGCTCCAGGTCATCTATAAGTCTTTGCTAGTTAAAGCTCCGCCTTATCTCAGTTCACTGGTCACCATAGCAGCACCCATTGCATGCACTCCAGCAGGAATATTTCACTGGTCATCCCCAAAGCCAACACCTCTTTGGCCGCCTTTCCTTCCAGTTCTCCGCTGCCAATGACTGAAACGAATTGCAAAAATCACTGAAGTTGGAGACTCATATCTCCCTAACTTTAAGCGTCAGCTGTCAGAGCAGCTAACCGATCGCTGCATCTGTACACAGCCCATCTGTAAATAGCCTATCCAACCAACTACCTACCTCATCCCTATATTTGTTTTTGTCTTTCTGCTCTTTTGCACCCCAGTATTTCTACTTGCACATCCTCATCTGCACATAAATCACTCCAGTCTAAATTGCTAAATTGTAATTACTTCTCCACTATTAGCATATTTATTGCCTCCTTACTTCATTTGCACGCACTGTATACATATTTTTCTTTTGTGTTAATGACTGTACATTTGTTTATCCCACGTGTAAATCTGTGTTGTTTTTGTTGCACTGCTTTGCTTTATCTTTATCTTGTCGCAGTTGTAAATGAGAACTTGTTCTCAACTAGCCTACCTGGTTAAATAAAGGTGTTCTCAACTAGCCTACCTGGTTAAATAAAGGTGTTCTCAACTAGCCTACCTGGTTAAATAAAGGTGTTCTCAACTGGCCTACCCTGGTTAAATAAAGGTGTTCTCAACTAGCCTACCTGGTTAAATAAAGGTGTTCTCAACTGGCCTAACCTGGTTAAATAAAGGTGTTCTCAACTAGCCTACCTGGTTATATAAAGGTGTTCTCAACTGGCCTACCTGGTTAAATAAAGATGTTCTCAACTGGCCTACCTGGTTAAATAAAGGTGTTCTCAACTGGCCTACCTGGTTAAATAAAGGTGTTCTCAACTAGCCTACCTGGTTAAATAAAGGTGTTCTCAACTAGCCTACCTGGTTAAATAAAGGTGTTCTCAACTAGTCTACCTGGTTAAATAAAGGTGTTCTCAACTGGCCTACCTGGTTAAATAAAGGTGTTCTCAACTAGCCTACCTGGTTAAATAAAGGTGTTCTCAACTAGCCTACCTGGTTAAATAAAGGTGTTCTCAACTGGCCTACCTGGTTAAATAAAGGTGTTCTCAACTAGCCTACCTGGTTAAATAAAGGTGTTCTCAACTAGCCTACCTGGTTAAATAAAGGTGTTCTCAACTAGCCTACCTGGTTAAATAAAGGTGTTCTCAACTAGCCTACCTGGTTAAATAAAGGTGTTCTCAACTAGCCTACCTGGTTAAATAAAGGTGTTCTCAACTGGCCTACCTGGTTAAATAAAGGTGTTCTCAACTAGCCTACCTGGCTAAATAAAGGTGTTCTCAACTAGCCTACCTGGTTAAATAAAGGTGTTCTCAACTAGCCTACCTGGTTAAATAAAGGTGTTCTCAACTAGCCTACCTGGTTAAATAAAGGTGAAATTATGGAGTTTGATATGAGTCTGGAAGGAGAGTTTTCAGTCTAGCCAGACACCTAGGTATTTATAGTTGTCCACGTATTCTAGGTCAGAACCATCCAGAGTAGTGATGCTAGTCGGGCGGGCGGGTGCAGGCAGCGAACAGTTGAAAAGCATGCACTTGGTTTTACTAGCGTTTAAGAGTAGTTGGAGGCCACGGAAGGAGTGTTGTATGGCATTGAGCCTCGTTTGGAGGTTAGATAGCACAGTGTCCAAAGAGGGGCCAGATGTATACAGAATGGTGTCTTCTGCGTAGAGGTGGATCGGGGAATCAGGCGAGGCAGTCATTAGAGAAACCAAGGCTATTGAGTCTTCTGATAAGAATTCGGTGATTGACAGAGTCGAACGCCTTGGCCAGGTCGATGAAGACGGCTGCATAATGCTGTCTTTTATCAATGGCAGTTATGATGTCGTTTAGTACCTTGAGCGTGACTGAAGTGCACCCATGACCAGCTCGGAAACCGGATTGCACAGAGGAGAACGTACGGTGGGATTCTTTTCTTGGAGAGTTCATTCTTCCTGTCCACTAAAGTTACGGAGAAGCGTACAGGCTGTATGGACGGAGACCAACGGGTAGAATATTCACCATATTCAGCCATGTGTTTTTAAAAAAATGTTAAAGACAAATTATCTTACAATCTCTCATGTCTCTCTGGGAGAAGATCCGTACCCTGAGCTTGTCCACATTATTGTCCAGAGACTGTACATTAGCAAGCTATATAAGCGGTGGGTGGTTTGCCCTCCTAGGGAGTATGACTAGAATGCAGGCTCTTCTTCCTCTCCTTCGGCGGCATCATTTTGGTAGAGCGACCGGGATGAATGGAGCTGCCTCATATAGTCCAAACAATGGATCCAGGTCTGGGAAGCCGAATTTGTTTCACCGATCTAATGTCTAAACAATACTCCTTTATTAATCCAAGAGAATAAATACACTGCTCAAAAAAATAAAGGGAACACTAAAATAACACATCCTAGATCTGAATGAATGAAATATTCTTATGAAATACTTTTTTCTTTACATAGTTGAATGTGCTGACAACAAAATCACAAAATAATTATCAATGGAAATCAAATTTATCAACCCATGGAGGTCTGGATTTGGAGTCACACTCAAAATTAAAGTGGAAAACCACACTACAGGCTGATCCAACTTTGATGTAATGTCCTTAAAACAACGTGCCTGTATGACCTCCCTACAATGCCTGGGTATGTTCCTGATGAGGTGGCGGATGGTCTCCTGAGGGATCTCCTCCCAGACCTGGACTAAAGCATCCGCCAACTCCTGGACAGTCTGTGGTGCAACATGGCGTTGGTGGATGGAGTGAGACATGATGTCCCAGATGTGCTCAATTGGATTTAGGTCTGGGGAACGGGCAGGCCAGTCCATAGCATCAATGCCTTCCTCTTGCAGGAACTGATGACACACTCCAGCCACATGAGGTCTAGCATTGTCTTGCATTAGGAGGAACCCAGGGTCAACCGCACCAGCATATGGTCTCACAAGGGGTCTGAGGATCTCATCTCGGTACCTAATGGCAGTCAGGCTACCTCTGGCGAGCACATGGAGGGCTGTGCGGCCCCCCAAAGAAATGCCACCCCACACCATGACTGACCCACCGCCAAACCGGTCATGCTGGAGGATGTTGCAGGCAGCAGAACATTCTCCACGGCGTCCCAGACTCTGTCACGTCTGTCACGTGCTCAGTGTGAACCTGCTTTCATCTGTGAAGAGCACAGGGCGCCAGTGGCGAATTTGCCAATCTTGGTGTTCTCTGGCAAATGTCAAACGTCCTGCGCGGTGTTGGGCTGTAAGCACAACCCCCACCTGTGGACGTCGGGCCCTCATACCACCCTCATGGAGTCTGTTTCTGACCGTTTGAGCAGACACATGCACATTTGTGGCCTGCTGGAGGTCATTTTGCAGGGCTCTGGCAGTGCTCCTCCTTGCACAAAGGCGGAGGTAGCGGTCCTGCTGCTGCGTTGTTGCCCTCCTACGGCCTCCTCCACGTCTCCTGATGTACTGGCCTGTCTCCTGGTAGCGCCTCCATGCTCTGGACACTACGCTGACAGACACAGCAAACCTTCTTGCCACAGCTCGCATTGATGTACCATCCTGGATGAGCTGCACTACCTGAGCCACTTGTGTGGGTTGTAGACTTCGTCTCATGCTACCACTAGAGTGAAAGCACCGCCAACATTCAAAAGTGACCAAAACATCAGCCAGAAAGCATAGGAACTGAGAAGTGGTCTGTGATACCACCTGCAGAACCACTCCTTTATTGGGGGTGTCTTGCTAATTGCCTATAATTTCCACCAGTTGTATATTCCATTTGCACAACAGCATGTGAAACTTATTGTCAATCAGTGTTGCTTCCTAAGTGGACAGTTTGATTTCACAGAAGTGTGATTGACTTGGAGTTACATTGTGTTGTTTAAGTGTTCCCTTTATTTTTTTGAGCAGTGTATATCATTTTTTTTTACTGAAATATCACATTTACATAAGTATTTAGACCCTTTACTCAGTAATTTGTTGAAGCACCTTTGGCAGAGATTACAGCCTCTAGGGTATGACGCTACAAGCTTAGCACACAGGTATATGGGGAGTTTCTCCCATTCTTCTCTGAAAATCCTCTCAAGTTATGTCAGGTTGGAAGGGGAGCATTGCTGCACAGCTATTTTCAGGTCTCTGGCTGGTCCACTCAAGGAGCTCTGGCTGGGCCACTCAAGGAGCTCTAGCTGGGCCACTCAAGGACATTCCATAATTACAAAGCGAAAAAAGTTTTTTATACATTTTATAAAATGTATTTATGTTCCAATTCAGCATCGTTCACACCCTTTTAAGCCTTAGCCCCAACCATCTCTTTAAGAACTCCCATGTAAACAAATGGCCAACCGTCAGCATGGTTAATCATGGTTAGGGAGGATAATATCTGTCTCTACACCAGTTAGAGGAGGAGGTGATTAACACTGTCTCTATACCAGGTAGAGGTGGTGATTAACACTGTCTCTATACCAGTTAGAGGAGGTGGTGATGAACACTGTCTCTATACCAGTTAGAGGAGGAGGAGGTGATTAACACTGTCTCTATACCAGGTAGAGGTGGTGATTAACACTGTCTCTATACCAGTTAGAGGAGGAGGAGGTGATTAACACCGTCTCTATACCAGTTAGAGGAGGAGGTGGTGATTAACACTGTCTCTATACCAGTTAGAGGAGGAGGAGGTGATTAACACTGTGTCTATACCAGGTAGAGGAGGAGGTGATTAACACTGTCTCTATAGCAGTTAGAGGAGGAGGTGATTAACACAGTCTCCAAAACAGTTAGAGGAGGTGATTAACACTGTCTCTATACCAGTTAGAGGAGGAGGAGGTGATTAACACTGTCTCTATACCAGTTAGAGGAGGAGGAGGTGATTAACACTGTCTCTATACCAGTTAGAGGAGGAGGAGGTGATTAACACTGTCTCTATACCAGTTAGAGGAGGAGGTGGTGATTAACACTGTCTCTATACCAGTTAGAGGAGGAGGAGGTGATTAACACTGTCTCTATACCAGTTAGAGGAGGTGGTGATTAACACTGTCTCTATACCAGGTAGAGGAGGAGGTGGTGATTAACACTGTCTCTATACCAGTTAGAGGAGGTGGTGATTAACACTGTCTCTATACAAGTTAGAGGAGGAGGAGGTGATTAACACTGTCTCTATACCAGTTAGAGGAGAAGGGGGTGATTAACGCTGTCTCTATACCAATTAGAGGAGGAGCTGGTGATTAACACTGTCTCTATACCAGTTAGAGGATGAGGAGGTGATTAACACTGTCTCTATACCAGTTAGAGGAGGTGGTGATGAACACTGTCTCTATACCAGTTAGAGGAGGAGGAGGTGGTGATTAACACTGTCTCTATACCAGTTAGAGGAGGAGGAGGTGATTAACACTGTCTCTATACCAGTTAGAGGAGGAGGAGGTGATTAACACTGTCTCTATACCAGTTAGAGGAGGTGGAGGTGATTAATACTGTCTCTATACCAGTTAGAGGAGGAGGAGGTGATTAACACTGTCTCTATACCAGTTAGAGGAGGTGGTGATGAACACTGTCTCTATACCAGTTAGAGGAGGAGGAGGTGATTAACACTGTCTCTATACCAGTTAGAGGAGGAGGAGGTGATTAACAATGTCTCTATACCAGTTAGAGGAGGAGGTTGTGATTAACACTGTCTCTATACCAGTTAGAGGAGGAGGTGATTAACACAGTCTCTATACCAGTTAGAGGAGGAGGTGATTAACACTGTCTCTATACCAGTTAGAGGAGGATGAGGTGATTAACACTGTCTCTATACCAGTTAGAGGGGGGGGAGGTGATTAACACTGTCTCTATACCAGGTAGAGGAGGAGGAGGTGATTAACACTGTCTCTATACCAGTTAGAGGAGGAGGTGGTGATTAACACTGTCTCTATACCAGTTAGAGGAGGAGGTGGTGATTAACACTGTCTCTATACCAGTTAGAGGAAGAGGAGGTGATTAACACTGTCTCTATACCAGTTAGAGGAGGAGGTGATTAACACTGTCTTTATACCAGTTAGAGGAGGAGGTGGTGATTAACACTGTCTCTATACCAGTTAGAGGAGGAGGTGGTGATTAACACTGTCTCTATACCAGTTAGAGGAGGAGGTGATTAACACAGTCTCTATACCAGTTAGAGGAGGTGGTGATTAACACTGTCTCCATACCAGTTAGAGGAGGTGGTGATTAACACTGTCTCTATACCAGGCAGAGGAGGAGGTGATTAACACTGTCTCTATACCAGGTAGAGGAGGAGGAGGTGGTGATTAACACTGTCTCTATACCAGTTAGAGGAGGAGGTGATTAACACTGTCTCTATACCAGGCAGAGGAGGAGGTGATTAACACTGTCTCTACACCAGTTAGAGGAGGAGGAGTTGATTAACACTGTCTCTATACCAGTTAGAGGAGGAGGAGGTGATTAACACTGTCTCTATACCAGTTAGAGGAGGAGGAGGTGATTAACACTGTCTCTATACCAGTTAGAGGAGGATGTGATTAACACTGTCTCTATACCAGTTAGAGGAGGAGGAGGTGATTAACACTGTCTCTATACCAGGTAGAGGAGGTGGTGATTAACACTGTCTCTATACCAGGTAGAGGAGGAGGTGATTAACACTGTCTCTATACCAGGTAGAGGAGGAGGTGATTAACACTGTCTCTATACCAGGTAGAGGAGGAGGTGATTAACACTGTCTCTATACCAGTTAGAGGAGGTGGTGATTAACACTGTCTCTATACCAGTTAGAGGAGGAGGTGGTGATTAACTCTGTCTCTATACCAGGTAGAGGAGGAGGAGGTGATTAACACTGTCTCTATACCAGTTAGAGGAGGAGGTGATTAACACTGTCTCTACACCAGTTAGAGGAGGTGGTGATTAACACTGTCTCTATACCAGTTAGAGGAGGTGGTGATTAACACTGTCTCTATACCAGTTAGAGGAGGAGGAGGTGATGAACACTGTCTCTATACCAGTTAGAGGAGGAGGTGATTAACACTGTCTCTATACCAGTTAGAGGAGGAGGTGATTAACACTGTCTCTATACCAGTTAGAGGAGGAGGAGGTGATGAACACTGTCTCTATACCAGTTAGAGGAGGAGGTGATTAACACTGTCTCTATACCAGTTAGAGGAGGTGGTGATGAACACTGTCTCTATACCAGTTAGAGGAGGAGGAGGTGGTGATTAACACTGTCTCTATACCAGTTAGAGGAGGAGGAGGTGATTAACACTGTCTCTATACCAGTTAGAGGAGGAGGAGGTGATTAACACTGTCTCTATACCAGTTAGAGGAGGTGGAGGTGATTAATACTGTCTCTATACCAGTTAGAGGAGGAGGAGGTGATTAACACTGTCTCTATACCAGTTAGAGGAGGTGGTGATGAACACTGTCTCTATACCAGTTAGAGGAGGAGGAGGTGATTAACACTGTCTCTATACCAGTTAGAGGAGGAGGAGGTGATTAACAATGTCTCTATACCAGTTAGAGGAGGAGGTTGTGATTAACACTGTCTCTATACCAGTTAGAGGAGGAGGAGGTGATTAACACTGTCTCTATACCAGTTAGAGGGGGGGGGGGTGATTAACACTGTCTCTATACCAGGTAGAGGAGGAGGAGGTGATTAACACTGTCTCTATACCAGTTAGAGGAGGAGGTGGTGATTAACACTGTCTCTATACCAGTTAGAGGAGGAGGTGGTGATTAACACTGTCTCTATACCAGTTAGAGGAGGAGGAGGTGATTAACACTGTCTCTATACCAGTTAGAGGAGGAGGTGATTAACACTGTCTTTATACCAGTTAGAGGAGGAGGTGGTGATTAACACTGTCTCTATACCAGTTAGAGGAGGAGGTGGTGATTAACACTGTCTCTATACCAGTTAGAGGAGGAGGTGATTAACACAGTCTCTATACCAGTTAGAGGAGGTGGTGATTAACACTGTCTCCATACCAGTTAGAGGAGGTGGTGATTAACACTGTCTCTATACCAGGCAGAGGAGGAGGTGATTAACACTGTCTCTATACCAGGTAGAGGAGGAGGAGGTGGTGATTAACACTGTCTCTATACCAGTTAGAGGAGGAGGTGATTAACACTGTCTCTATACCAGGCAGAGGAGGAGGTGATTAACACTGTCTCTACACCAGTTAGAGGAGGAGGAGTTGATTAACACTGTCTCTATACCAGTTAGAGGAGGAGGAGGTGATTAACACTGTCTCTATACCAGTTAGAGGAGGAGGAGGTGATTAACACTGTCTCTATACCAGTTAGAGGAGGATGTGATTAACACTGTCTCTATACCAGTTAGAGGAGGAGGAGGTGATTAACACTGTCTCTATACCAGGTAGAGGAGGTGGTGATTAACACTGTCTCTATACCAGGTAGAGGAGGAGGTGATTAACACTGTCTCTATACCAGGTAGAGGAGGAGGTGATTAACACTGTCTCTATACCAGGTAGAGGAGGAGGTGATTAACACTGTCTCTATACCAGTTAGAGGAGGTGGTGATTAACACTGTCTCTATACCAGTTAGAGGAGGAGGTGGTGATTAACTCTGTCTCTATACCAGGTAGAGGAGGAGGAGGTGATTAACACTGTCTCTATACCAGTTAGAGGAGGAGGTGATTAACACTGTCTCTACACCAGTTAGAGGAGGTGGTGATTAACACTGTCTCTATACCAGTTAGAGGAGGTGGTGATTAACACTGTCTCTATACCAGTTAGAGGAGGAGGAGGTGATGAACACTGTCTCTATACCAGTTAGAGGAGGAGGTGATTAACACTGTCTCTATACCAGTTAGAGGAGGAGTAGGTGATTAACACTGTCTCTTTACCAGTTAGAGGAGGTGGTGATTAACCCTGTCTCTATACTAGGTAGAGGAGGAGGTGAAGACAGCTCAGAGAGTGAGCTGCAGTGCTGAGTTGGGTCATGTTTATTAGCTGGGTCTTGTTTATTAGGTGGGTCATGTTCATTAGCTGGGTCATGTTTATTAGGTGGGTCATGTTCAATAGCTGGGTCATGTTTATTAGGTGGGTCATGTTCATTAGCTGGGTCATGTTTTTTAGGTGGGTCATGTCCAATAGGTGGGCCATGCTCATTAGGTTACAGGGAATAACTAAGGGTTAATGGAGTCGGAGACGGAGGCTAAGTGCCAAATGGCACTCTATTCCCTATTTAGCGAACTACCTTTGGCCGGGGCATGTGGGGGCATAGGGAAAAGGGTGCCATTTAAGTCCCATGCTGAGAGACCAGATCGAGACATAATGAAGCCGAGGATCCTCTCTCTCTCTCTCTCTGTTGTCTCTGGCCTACAAGTGTTAATTATCTCGTAAATTAAATCAATCAATTAATCACAGTAAATTACAGTTGTAGCTAGAACTGCAAAGGGATTGTGGACTGAATACCAAGTTAAAACCAGAGGACAGATCACTGGAGGCTGCAGTAAATTAATTGATTCATTAGTCACACCACTACTTTTAGTCTGACAAATAAAGCTTACTTGGCCAAGTGCTAGTGTCACCACCGTCGTTTAAATAATCGGACCAAGGCGCAGCGTGAGTAGAGTTCCACATATTTATTACAGTGAAACTTCAAAACAACAAAGATTTAACAAAAGTGCAGTATGTAGCGCACATAGGCACTCATACAAACAATATCCCACATTGCAGGTGGGAAAAGGGACACACTAAGTATGATCCCCAATTAGAGGCAACGATCGTCAGCTGCCTCCAATTGGGAACCATACCCACACACCAACATAGAACTATAATAACTAGAAAAAAAACCTAGTCACGCTCTGACCTATTACACCATGGTGAACCCCCAGGGCGTGACAGCTAGTCTCTTCTGACAGCCTCTAGCCAAGCGCTAGTCTCTTCTGACAGCCTCTAGCCAAGCGCTAGTCTCTTCTGACAGCCTCTAGCCAAGCGCTAGTCTCTTCTGACAGCCTCTAGCCAAGCGCTAGTCTCTTCTGACAGCCTCTAGCCAAGCGCTAGTCTCTTCTGACAGCCTCTAGCCAAGCGCTAGTCTCTTCTGACAGCCTCTAGCCAAGTGCTAGTCTCTTCTGACAGCTTCTAGCCACGTGCTGGTCTCTTCTGACTACCTCTAGCCAAGCAAGTTTCTTCAGCCAGTCTAGCCAAGCATCTCATCTGACAACCCTACGGGCACTGGGACTCTTATATTATTATCCATTGACAAGACAGGATACCCCGGTATAGTCTTGGTTTACATCCCAAATGGCACTCTATTCCCTTTATAGTGCATGACTTTTGACCAGGGCCCATAGGGCACAATATAGGGGATAGTGTCTAACATGCCTACCACTTTGAAGATGCAATATATTTTTATTGTGAAACAAAAAATAAATAAGACAAAAAAAAGAATACTTGAGCGTGCATTATTATTCACACCCCCAAAGTCAATACTTTGTAGAGCCACCTTTTGCAGCAATTACAGCTGCAAGTCTCTTGGGGTATGTCTCTATAAGCTTGGCACATCTAGCCACTGGGATTTCTGCACATTCTTCAAGGCAATACTGCCTTGACCTCGAGCCTGTCTGCCCTGACCTTTCTGCCTGCCCTGACCTCGAGCCTGTCTGCCCTGACCTCGAGCCTGTCTGCCCTGACCTCGAGCCTATCTGCCCTGACCCGAAGCCTATCTGCCCTGACCTCGAGCCTATCTGCCACTCTGTACCTCCTGGACCATTCTCTTGCCTACCCCTTTTGGATGTAATAAATATCAAAGACTCAAACACAGTACTGTACCTATATACCTGACTTCCGGCGCCGACAGAGATGGCCGCCTCGCTTCGCGTTCCTAGGAAACTATGCAGTTTTTTTTTTTTTTTTTGTTTTTTTACGTGTTATTTCTTACATTAGTACCCCAGGTCATCTTAGGTTTCATTACATACAGTCGAGAAGAACTACTGAATATAAGATCAGCATCAACTCACCATCAGTACGACCAAGAATATGTTTTTCGCGACGCGGATCCTGTGTTCTGCCTTACAAACAGGACAAAGGAGTGGATCCTATGCAGCGACCCAAAAAAACGACTCCGAAAAAGAGGGAAACGAGGCGGTCTTCTGGTCAGACTCCGGAGACGGGCACACCGTGCACCACTCCCTAGCATTCTTCTTGCCAATGTCCAGTCTCTTGACAACAAGGTTGATGAAATCCGAGCAAGGGTAGCATTCCAGAGGGACATCAGAGACTGTAACGTTCTTTGCTTCACGGAAACGTGGCTCACTGGAGAGACGCTATCCGAGGCGGTGCAGCCAACGGGTTTCTCCACGCATCGCGCAGACAGAAACAAACATCTTTCTGGTAAGAAGAGGGGCGGGGGCGTATGCCTTATGACTAACGTGACATGGTGTGATGAAAGAAACATACAGGAACTCAAATCCTTCTGTTCACCTGATTTAGAATTCCTCACAATCAAATGTAGACCGCATTATCTACCAAGAGAATTCTCTTCGATTATAATCACAGCCGTATATATCCCCCCCCAAGCAGACACATCGATGGCTCTGAATGAACTTTATTTGACTCTTTGCAAACTGGACAAAATTTATCCGGAGGCTGCATTCATTGTAGCTGGGGATTTTAACAAGGCTAATCTGAAAACAGATTAAATTTTATCAGCATATCGATTGCGCAACCAGGGGTGGAAAGACCTTGGATCATTGTTACTCTAACTTCCGCAACGCATATAAGGCCCTGCCCTGCCCCCCTTTCGGAAAAGCTGACCACGACTCCATTTTGTTGATCCCTGCCTACAGACAGAAACTAAAACAAGAGGCTCCCACGCTGAGGTCTGTCCAACGCTGGTCCGACCAAGCTGACTCCACACTCCAAGACTGCTTCCATCACGTGGACTGGGACATGTTTCATATTGCGTCAGACAACAACATTGACGAATACGCTGATTCGGTGTGCGAGTTCATTAGAATGTGCGTTGAAGATGTCGTTCCCATAGCAACGATTAAAACATTCCCTAACCAGAAACCGTGGATTGATGGCAGCATTCGCGTGAAACTGAAAGCGCGAACCACTGCTTTTAATCAGGGCAAGGTGTCTGGTAACATGACCGAATACAAACAGTGCAGCTATTCCCTCCGCAAGGCTATCAAACAAGCTAAGCGTCAGTACAGAGACAAAGTAGAATCTCAATTCAACGGCTCAGACACAAGAGGCATGTGGCAGGGTCTACAGTCAATCACGGACTACAGGAAGAAATCCAGCCCAGTCACGGACCAGGATGTCCTGCTCCCAGGCAGACTAAATAACTTTTTTGCCCGCTTTGAGGACAATACAGTGCCACTGACACGGCCTGCAACGAAAACATGCGGTCTCTCCTTCACTGCAGCCGAGGTGAGTAAGACATTTAAACGTGTTAACCCTCGCAAGGCTGCAGGCCCAGAAGGCATCCCCAGCCGCGCCCTCAGAGCATGCGCAGACCAGCTGGCCGGTGTGTTTACGGACATATTCAATCAATCTCTATACCAGTCTGCTGTTCCCACATGCTTCAAGAGGGCCACCATTGTTCCTGTTCCCAAGAAAGCTAAGGTAACTGAGCTAAACGACTACCGCCCAGTAGCACTCACTTCCGTCATCATGAAGTGCTTTGAGAGACTAGTCAAGGACCATATCACCTCCACCCTACCTGACACCCTAGACCCACTCCAATTTGCTTACCGCCCAAATAGGTCCACAGACGATGCAATCTCAACCACACTGCACACTGCCCTAACCCATCTGGACAAGAGGAATACCTATGTGAGAATGCTGTTCATTGACTACAGCTCAGCATTCAACACCATAGTACCCTCCAAGCTCGTCATCAAGCTCGAGACCCTGGGTCTCGACCCCGCCCTGTGCAACTGGGTACTGGACTTCCTGACGGGCCGCCCCCAGGTGGTGAGGGTAGGCAACAACATCTCCTCCCCGCTGATCCTCAACACTGGGGCCCCACAAGGGTGCGTTCTGAGCCCTCTCCTGTACTCCCTGTTCACCCACGACTGCGTGGCCACGCACGCCTCCAACTCAATCATCAAGTTTGCGGACGACACAACAGTGGTAGGCTTGATTACCAACAACGACGAGACGGCCTACAGGGAGGAGGTGAGGGCCCTCGGAGTGTGGTGTCAGGAAAATAACCTCACACTCAACGTCAACAAAACTAAGGAGATGATTGTGGACTTCAGGAAACAGCAGAGGGAACACCCCCCTATCCACATCGATGGAACAGTAGTGGAGAGGGTAGCAAGTTTTAAGTTCCTCGGCATACACATCACAGACAAACTGAATTGGTCCACTCACACAGACAGCATTGTGAAGAAGGCGCAGCAGCGCCTCTTCAACCTCAGGAGGCTGAAGAAATTTGGCTTGTCACCAAAAGCACTCACAAACTTCTACAGATGCACAATCGAGAGCATCCTGGCGGGCTGTATCACCGCCTGGTTCGGCAACTGCTCCGCCCTCAACCGTAAGGCTCTCCAGAGGGTAGTGAGGTCTGCACAACGCATCACCGGGGGCAAACTACCTGCCCTCCAGGACACCTACACAACCCGATGTCACAGGAAGGCCATAAAGATCATCAAGGACATCAACCACCCGAGCCACTGCCTGTTCACCCCGCTATCATCCAGAAGGCGAGGTCAGTACAGGTGCATCAAAGCTGGAAACCGAGAGACTGAAAAACAGCTTCTATCTCAAGGCCATCAGACTGTTAAACAGCCACCACTAACATTAAATGGCTGCTGCCAACACACTGACACTGACTCAACTCCAGCCACTTTAATAATGGGAATTGATGGGAAATGATGTAAATATATCACTAGCCACTTTAAACAATGCTACCTTATATAATGTTACTTACCCTACATTATTCATCTCATATGCATACGTATATACTGTACTCTATATCATCGACTGTATCCTTATGTAATACATGTATCTCTAGCCACTTTAACTATGCCACTTTTTTTACATACTCATCTCATATGTATATACTGTACTCGATACCATCTACTGTATCTTGACTATGCTGCTCTGTACCATCACTCATTCATATATCCTTATGTACATATTCTTTATCCCCTCACACTGTGTACAAGACAGTAGTTTTGGAATTGTTAGTTAGATTACTTGTTGGTTATTACTGCATTGTCGGAACTAGAAGCACAAGCATTTCGCTACACTCGCATTAACATCTGCTAACCATGTGTATGTGACAAATAAAATTTGATTTGATTTGAATACAATTTGATTTGATTTGATTTGATTTTGATTTAATTGGCTTATAGAGAGCAGAGAGAATGCTTGGAGAAAGTGATTGGTTAATTTACAAAGTCACATGACATATCAAATGTTTTTTGTCAAATGTGCCGAATACAACAAGTGAAGACCTTACCGTGAAATGCTTACTTACAAGCCCTTTAACAACAGTGCAGTTCAAGAGTTAAGAAAATATTCATATTTAATCTGATCACCTGACAACGACGAGACAGCCTAGAAGGTCAGAGAACTGGCAGTGTGGTGCC
This sequence comes from Oncorhynchus clarkii lewisi, assembly GCF_045791955.1. NCBI lineage: Eukaryota > Metazoa > Chordata > Actinopteri > Salmoniformes > Salmonidae > Oncorhynchus > Oncorhynchus clarkii. The sequence goes on from NW_027261090.1 coordinate 44,571, forward strand.
AGGACAACAACCTCTCCCTCAATCTGAGCAAGACAAAGGAGCTGATCGTGGACTACATGAAAAGGCATACCGAACAGGCCTCCATTAACATCAATGGAGCTGAAGTGGAGCGGGTCGAAAGTTTCAAGTTCCTTGGCGTCCACATCACCAACAAACTATCATGGTCCAAACACACCAAGACAGTCGTGAAGAGGGCACAACAAAACCTTTCCCCCCTTTGGAGAAAAGATTTGGCATGGGTCCCCATATCCTCAAAAAGTTCTACAGCTGCACCATCGAGAGCATCCTGACCAGTCACCGCCTGGTATGGCAACTGTTCAACATCTAACCATAAGGCGTTACAGAGGGTAATGTGTACGGCCCAGTACATCACTGGGGCCAAGCTTCCTGCAATCCAGTACCTATATAATAGGCGGTGTCAAAAGAGAGCCCATAAAATTGTCAGAGACTCCAATCACCCAAGTCATAGACTGTTTTCTCTGCTACCGCAGGTCAAGCGGTACCAGAGCGCCAAGTCTAGGTCCAAGAGGCTCCTTAACAGCTTCTACCCCCAAGCCATAAGACTGCTGAATAATTAATCAAATGGCCACCGGGCTATTACACCGGGCTTCCATTTGTTTTGTACACTGCTGTTACTTGCTGTTAATTATCTATGCATAGTCACTTTACCCCAACCTACGTGTACAAATTACCTCGACTAACCTGTACCCCCGCACATTGACTTGGTTCCGGTACCCCGTGTATATAGCTTCGTTATTGTTATGTCATTTTATTGTGTTAGTTTATATTTATTGTGTTAGTTTTTATAGGATATCCCTACCGGCCAAACCCTCCCTAACCTGGACGACACTAGGCCAATTGTGCATCGCCCCATGGACCTCCCAGTCGCGGCCGGCTGCGACAGAGACTCTCGAACCCAGAGTCTCTGGTGGCACAGCTTGCACTGTGATGCAGTGCCTTAGACCACTGTGCCACCCGGGAGGCATGAGAGTTACTTTTCTAAAAGAACACAGAGCATTTTCATTAATGGAAACCTCTCTAATGCAAATTGTGTTGAATGTGGCGTACCGCAGGGAAGCCGGCTTGGACCATTATTGATTTGTTTTTACTAATGACCTTCCACAGACCCTGACCTTCACAGCATTGGGATAGAGGTACAGATGCACTGGAGAAGCATCACGTGTGTGTGTGTGTGTGTGTGTGTGTGTGTGTGTGTGTGTGTGTGTGTGTGTGTGTGTATGTGTGTGTGTGTGTGTGTGTGTGTGTGTGTGTGTGTGTGTGTGTGTGTGTGTGTGTGTGTAGGTGTGTGTGTGTGTGTGTGTGATAATAGCAGATCCGTAATGCCAGATGTATTTACTGAGGAGTCTTATTAACTTACAGCTTCCAAACTTAAGAGGACAGGCGTGGGCATCCATGGGGAAGTCCTCTAACTGCATGGGGCATTCTGCTGAGATGGTTAACCTGGAGAGACATCAGAGATTAGAAATTATATTGTGATCGTGATTCATTACAATTATTAACCTTTCTGGCGCAGGGTTTCCGCTAGCGACCCACCATGACAACATCCGGTGAAATTGCAGAGCGCCAGATTCAAAATACAGAAATAGTCATAATAAACATTCATAAAATATACAAGTGTTATACATCGGCTAAAAGATGAACTTCTTGTTAATCCAGCCGGTTTGTCAGATTTCAAATAGGATTTACTGTGAAAGCATACCATGCGATTATCTGAGGACAGCGCCCCGCATACAAAACAAGTTTGCGGACGACACAACAGTGGTAGGCTTGATTACCAACAACGACGAGACGGCCTACAGGGAGGAGGTGAGGGCCCTCGGAGTGTGGTGTCAGGAAAATAACCTCACACTCAACGTCAACAAAACTAAGGAGATGATTGTGGACTTCAGGAAACAGCAGAGGGAACACCCCCCTATCCACATCGATGGAACAGTAGTGGAGAGGGTAGCAAGTTTTAAGTTCCTCGGCATACACATCACAGACAAACTGAATTGGTCCACTCACACAGACAGCATTGTGAAGAAGGCGCAGCAGCGCCTCTTCAACCTCAGGAGGCTGAAGAAATTCGGCTTGTCACCAAAAGCACTCACAAACTTCTACAGATGCACAATCGAGAGCATCCTGGCGGGCTGTATCACCGCCTGGTACGGCAACTGCTCCGCCCTCAACCGTAAGGCTCTCCAGAGGGTAGTGAGGTCTGCACAACGCATCACCGGGGGCAAACTACCTGCCCTCCAGGACACCTACACCACCCGATGTCACAGGAAGGCCATAAAGATCATCAAGGACATCAACCACCCGAGCCACTGCCTGTTCACCCCGCTATCATCCAGAAGGCGAGGTCAGTACAGGTGCATCAAAGCTGGGACCGAGAGACTGAAAAACAGCTTCTATCTCAAGGCTATCAGACTGTTAAACAGCCACCACTAACATTGAGTGGCTGCTGCCAACACACTGACACTGACTCAACTCCAGCCACTTTAATAATGGGAATTGATGGGAAATGATGTAAATATATCACTAGCCACTTTAAACAATGCTACCTTATATAATGTTACTTACCCTACATTATTCATCTCATATGCATACGTATATACTGTACTCTATATCATCGACTGTATCCTTATGTAATACATGTATCACTAGCCACTTTAACTATGCCACTTTGTTTACATACTCATCTCATATGTATATACTGTACTCGATACAATCTACTGTATCTGCCTATGCTGCTCTGTACCATCACTCATTCATATATCCTTATGTACATATTCTTTATCCCCTCACACTGTGTACAAGACAGTAGTTTTGGAATTGCTAGTTAGATTACTTGTTGGTTATTACTGCATTGTCGGAACTAGAAGCACAAGCATTTCGCTACACTCGCATTAACATCTGCTAACCATGTGTATGTGACAAATAAAATTTGATTTGATTTGATTTGATTTGAAAACCATGAAAAACATTTTCCAACCAAACAGATGCATCACAAAAGTCAGAAATAGCGATAAAATAAATAAAATAAATCGCTTACCTTTGAAGATCTTCATCTTTCCGCAATCCCAAAGGTCTCAGTTACACAATGAATGGTTGTTGTTTTTTCCGATAAAGTCCTTCTTTATATCCCAAAATTGTCCGTTTGTTTGGCGCATTTGATTCAGAAATACACTGGTTCCAACTCGCCTAACATGCCTACAAAGGATCTAATAAGTTATCTGTAAACTTGGTCCAAACATTTCAAACAACGTTTCTAATCCAACCTCAGGTACCCTAAAATGTAAATAATCGATAAGACGTTTCCAATACCGGAGGAAAACAACAAGGAGGTCTCATTCACACGCACCAACAGACTAGAGTCCACCTGAGTGACACTTAGAAAGAAAATTATTTTTTCTACAAAAAAAAGACTGTTGACATCTAGTGGAAGCCATAGGAACTGCAATCTGGGTCCTAATAATTCCGCTTCTCCATTGAAAAGAATTGGAATGACCTCAACAACAAAAAAATCCTGGATGGATTGTCCTCAGGGTTTTGCCTTCCAAAATCAGTTCTGTTATACTCACAGACATTATTTTAACAGTTTTAGAAACTTTAGAGTGTTTTCTATCCAATACTACCATGCATATGCATATCCTAGGTTCCGGGCCTGAGTAACAGGCAGTTTACTTTGGGCACCTCAGTCACCCAAACTTCTGAATACTGCCCTCTAAGAAGTTCTAAATAATCATCATATCATCAGTTGCTCAACTCCATTTCACCAATGATTCCATTACTATGTCAGAGCACGGTGTTAATAGACAAATTGCCGTGTTACTACAAAACCAGAAGAGCAATTTATGCTTTGACATGATTAACCTAGAGAAGTTACAAGACAACATCATGATTATTTTACAATTCATCATCGTCATCACTATTACATTTTTTATGATAACATTCAACCATTTAGATTTAGATCACAATGTGTGATTTTATAGAGAAACAGGAACAAAATCCTGCATTATTTGCTATAAGAGGTCAAAACATTTACATCATGGAGACTTCTTGCGTCTTCTGTTAATAAGAATATTTAGAGATAACAAAGAGACGTTCATTGCCCGAGAAGTTTGTGCCATTTAACACTATAAACCAAATATAGGGCCCTTTAACCCTATAAAGACTCCACAAGTGGTCTCCTGATGTAGTTGAAGTGTTGTTGTGGACTTACAACATCCAATATTAGTTGGTTTTTTAAGTGTGATTTTGAGAGCAAAAACATGAAAAAAAATGGGAAAAACAGAAAACTGGAAGAAACACATTTTAGCTAAAATACAGCTCTTCTCTCTTTTCTCTCTCTACCTCTTTATCCCTGTCTATCTCTGTCATTTGCTCACTCAATAAATCATAGGTGGATTTGAGTTGGAATGCCATGTGATCTCATGGGAACAGCATTCCAAGAGCTGTATCAAAACAGCGTAACAGTATCCCATCTGAAAACTGGTGATCCTAGACTGCCATCTACTGGAGATAGTTCATCATCATCATCACCTGGCTTTCCAAAAGCGGTCCACTAAGATCTGCATCAGCATTATTTAGTCTACCAGCTCCTACATCCGATGGTATATACAGGTATGTCTCTGTTCATAATGTGGTCCAATCAAATACAACAATGTTCCCCAGCCCATATATGAACATTTTGTTCAAATAAATCTTAAAATGTAATCGGACATCGATCATTTGTGGTTTTAAACTAAGTTCCCTTTGTAAAACATTGGAGTAAGAATCCCCACAGGAAGTAGAGGAGAGGACACACGTCTGGTAAATTAAGTATTTGCTCAGATATTGAGCCGACGCGTTGATTGGTTCTTTCAAACGTAATTTTTTTCCCTTGAGGAAGCGGGGGCTCAGGAGGTGTGAGGAAGCGGGGGCTCAGGAGGTGTGAGGCTGTGCTTGTGGGTGTTTGAGTTTGAGTGACAAGGGCACGGAGGGGGCGGGTGCTCAGGGTGTGTGTGGCTGTGGGTGTTTGAGTTTGAGTGAGAAAGGCATAGAGGAGAAACAACCAGTAAAAGCACAGTGCCCTTCATTATCAATACACATCAAAACATTATTTCCAGAATCTAGGTGTTTGCCAGACTAAATAAGAGCACACCTCCTCAATCTATTGTCCTACACCTCCCTCTAGTGGACTACACAGGAACTACACATCTGGTGGTCTACACAGGAACTACACCTCCCTCTGGTGGGCTACACAGGAACTACACCTTCATCTGGTGGACTACACTGGAACTACACCTCCCTCTGGTGGACGACACAGGAACTACACCTCCCTCTGGTGGACTACACAGGAACTACACCTCCCTCTGGTGGACTACACAGGAACTACACCTCCCTCTGGTGGACTACACAGGAACTACACCTCCCTCTGTTGGACTACACAGGAACTACACCTCCCTCTGGTGGGCTACACAGGAACTACACCTCCCTCTGGTGGGCTACACAGGAACTACACCTCCCTCTGGTGGCTACACAGGAACATAACAACTGGAAGAATGTATCTTATGATGTAAAAAGACACAGAACACTGGTAAGGCAAAACAATGGACAGGCTATTCCAAGTGATTTGAGTGGGTGCAGTTGCATGATACCCAACCACAGAAATATTGCTGTTTTCAGAAAATAGGCATTGTAACTCACTGATTAGTCTTTCAATAATTAAACACGTCAATGATTCCCTCTTAGGAATGTCTCTGAAGCAAAACTTAGGGCTCTATTTTAACAAACCTAACGCCATGGGTGCTATAGGTTCAGGGTGTGTCAGAAATTTTTTGCTATTTTCACAGCAGGAATTATGGGCGCAGTAGCTGGAAGTGGTGCGAAAGGGCTGGGGTTTGATGAATAAACAAGTTGGAGGTGTGTCAAGGCTAGACCCCTCACTAGCCAATCAGAACGTGCTCCATGGCTAAATATGTGGTTGTTTCAAGTTGTGTATTTACGGTCTTTTATGTATTTCATTGTCATCAACTCCAATTTGATTGTTAGTCAGATATAGCCTAGTTTGTCAAATAGCCTGCAGAAAACAAAATAATAAAATGTAGGCCTATCCCATCTTTGCTAAATATGTTGAACATATTTGCAGTCCACATTGTATTAATTAAAAGCATGGCTTCAATAAGGGAATATGTTGTTTAACATTCACACTGCTATAGGGGCTAGGCCTACTGTAGGCCTATATGTCTGAGCCATGTTTATTCAGAAAGTATTCAGACCTCTTGACTTTTTCCACATGTTGTTAATTTACAGCAATTTTCTAAAATGGATTCAGTTCATTTGTTTCCTCGTCAATCTAAACACAATGACAAAGTAAAAACAGTTTATAGAAATGTTTGCAAATGTATATATATATTTTTTTAAATACCTTATTTAAATAAGTATTCAGACCCTTTGCTATGAGACTCGAAATTGAGCTCAGGTGCATCTTGTTTCCATTGATCATCCAACTTGATTGAAGTCCACCTGTGGTAAATTCAAATTCACCTGTTTATATAACGTCCCACAGTTGACGGTGCATGTCAGAGCAAAAATTAAACTATGAGGTTGAAGGAATTGTCTGTAGAGCTCTGTGACAGGATTGTGTCGAGGCACAGATCTGGGGAAGGGTATCAAAACATTTCTGCAGCATTGAAGGTCCCCAAGAACACAGTGGCCTCCACTTGGAACCACCAAGACTCTTCCTAGAGCTGGTCGCCCGGCCAAACTGAGCAATCGATGGGAGAAGGGAGGAAGATGACCAAGAACCTGGTGGTCATTCGGACAGAGCTTCAAAGTTCTTCTGTGGATATGGGAGAAACTTCCAGAAGAACAACCATCTCTGCAGCACTAAACTAATCTGGTCTTTACTGTAGTGGCCAGACGGAAGCCACTCTTCAGTAAAAGGCACATGACAGCCAGCTTGGAGTTTGCTAAAAGGCATCTGAAAACTCTCAGACCATGAGAAACAAGATTCTCTGGTCTGATGAAACCAAGATTGAACTCTTTGGTCTGAATGCCAAGTGACACGTCTGGAGGAAACCTGGCACCATCCCTACGGTGAATCATGGTGGTGGCAGCATCATGCTGTGGGGATGTTTTTCAGAGGCAGGGACTGGAAGACTAGTCAGGAAAGATCTTTACAGGGAAAGATGAATGGCGCAAAGAACAGAGAGATACTTGATGAAAACCTGCTCCAGAGCTCTCAGGACCTTAGACTGTGGCGAAGGTTCACCTTCTAACAGGACACCGACCCTAAGCACACAGCCAAGGAGGAGTGGCTTCGGGACAAGTCTTTGAATGTACTTGAGTGGCCCAGCCAGAGACCAGATTTGAACCCGATCTAACATCTCTGGAGAGACCTGAAAATAGCTGTGCAGTAACGCTCCCCATCCAACCTGACAGAGCTTGAGAGGATCTGCAGAGAAGAATGGGAAAAACTCCCCCAATACAGGTGTGCCAAGCTTGTAGCATCATATCCAAGAAGACTCAAGGCTGTAATCACTGCCAAAGGTGCAACAACAAAGTACTGAGTAAAGGGTCTGAATACTTATGTAAATGTGATATTTCAGTTTAACAAATAAATTCAAAAATTCAAAAAATCTATTTTTGCTTCGTCATTATGGGGTATTGTGTGTAAATTGATGAGTGATTTTATTTTTATTTTGATATATTCTAGAAAAAGTCTATAAAGTAACAAAATGTGGAAAAACTCAAGAGAGCTGAATAGTTTCTGAATCCACTGTACCTTTTTTTAAAACATTATTTATTTAACCTTTATTTAACTAGGCAAGTCAGTTAAAAACAAATTCTTATTTTCAATCACAGCCTAGGAACAGTGGGTTCAGGGGCCTTGTTCAGGGGAACGGTGGGTTAACTGGTCTAGGAACAGCGGGTTAACTGCCTTGTTCAGGGGAACGGTGGGTTAACTGGTCTAGGAACAGCGGGTTAACTGCCTTGTTTAGGGGAACAGTGGGTTAACTGCCTTGTTTAGGGGAACAGTGGGTTAACTGCCTTGTTCAGGGGAACAGTGGGTTAACTGCCTTGTTCAGGGGAACAGTGGGTTAACTGGCCTAGGAACAGGCCAGTGGGTTAACAGGAAGTGGGTTAACAGGAACAGTGGGTTAACTGCCTTGTTCAGGCTTTACAGTGGGTTAACTGCCTGTTCAGGGGAACAGTGGGTTAACTGCCTGTTCAGGGGAACAGTGGGTTAACTGCCTTGTTTAGGGGCAGAACGACAGATTTTTACCTTGTCAGCTCTGGGATTAGAACTTGTAAACTTTACGGTTACTAGTTACGGTTACTAGTTACGGTTACTAGTCCAACCACTAGGCTACCCTGCCAACCATTGTCAATAAGCAAGATTAAAGTCCCTATTAAATAAGCCTTTAAAATAGAGCGATTCATTGTAATCAAAAATACAACTTGTTTTGAACAGGCTATGTCTAAGTACAGCCACCATAACTGCTTCCCGTGGGCAGATGATACCAAGGCGCAACGCAGACAATGGAGGATTTTACGCACATCTAAAACTTTTCACAGAAACAAAGATCCGAATATCCACTCACTGCTATACTGCTGCCAAATATGTTTTATAATGGAACCATCTTACGTGTCACATCCACACTTATCCAGAAATAGCAGATGGCTCCTAAATTGCATTATGGACGTTCGCCATCAAGACAGGATGTGAATTATTCAAAGTTTTTTCTTATCAAATTAAATGAAAAACAAGATCTGTGTTTTTTTTAATTTTTTTTACCAATAATATTTCGAAATAGCTTTGGGAGTCATAAGCAGGATATCATAAAATCCACAGACTAACTTTAGATCTAGTCCGGGTAACGGTAGCCTACTGTACATGAAGGGGTTTTATAATTCATGATGGACATATGGACATGTAGCCTACTGTACATGAAGGGGTTTTATAATTCATGATGGACATATGGACATGTAGCCTACTGTACATGAAGGGGTTTTATAATTCATGATGGACATATGGACATGTAGCCTACTGTACATGAAGGGGTTTTATAATTCATGATGGACATATGGACATGTAGCCTACTGTACATGAAGGGGTTTTATAATTCATGATGGACATATGGACATGTAGCCTACTGTACATGAAGGGGTTATATAATTCATGATGGACATATGGACATGTAGCCTACTGTACATGAAGGGGTTTTATAATTCATGATGGACATATGGACATGTAGCCTACTGTACATGAAGGGGTTTTATAATTCATGATGGACATATGGACATGTAGCCTACATGAAGGGGTTTTATAATTCATGATGGACATATGGACATGTAGCCTACTGTACATGAAGGGGTTTTATAATTCATGATGGACATATGGACATGTAGCCTACTGTACATGAAGGGGTTTTATAATTCATGATGGACATATGGACATGTAGCCTACTGTACATGAAGGGGTTTTATAATTCATGATGGACATATGGACATGTAGCCTACTGTACATGAAGGGGTTTTATAATTCATGATGGACATATGGACATGTAGCCTACTGTACATGAAGGGGTTTTATAATTCATGATGGACATATGGACATGTAGCCTACTGTACATGAAGGGGTTTTATAATTCATGATGGACATATGGACATGTAGCCTACTGTACATGAAGGGGTTTTATAATTCATGATGGACATATGGACATGTAGCCTACTGTACATGAAGGGGTTTTATAATTCATGATGGACATATGGACATGTAGCCTACTGTACATGAAGGGGTTATATAATTCATGATGGACATATGGACATGTAGCCTACTGTACATGAAGGGGTTTTATAATTCATGATGGACATATGGACATGTAGCCTACATGGAGGGGTTTTACGCATGTCCAAAACGGGACCTGACTAAAATAAAGTAGACCTACACAATACATAGGATACAGTATAAAGGGGATGTCCACTCACTGTTTTGCTGCTCCCAAACTTAATCTTTTAATAAAGCTTTGGTGATTAAGATGTATTTCAAAGCACTATCACGAATCAAACTCTTTATTGATAGGCTTGGCTCCTCGATGAACACATTGGACAGGACAACGTCTTCATTGAAGAGAGGCACTATGTTTTTAATCAAATGTTGAAAAACATGAGTTTTCATGTTTCTAAATTCGAGGGTTCCCGGCACAAAAAGCAAACCTACTCTCCTGTTCCATGAGCGTAAGGGTGTGTCACGGCTGGATAGGCTGTGAATATAGCCACTAGGCTGTGAATAGAGCCACTAGCCTGTGAATAGAGCCCCTAGGCTGTGAATATAGCCACTAGGCTGTGAATAGAGCCACTAGGCTGTGAATAGAGCCACTAGGCTGTGAATATAGCCACTAGGCTGTGAATAGAGCCCCTAGGCTGTGAATATAGCCACTAGGCTGTGAATATAGCCACTAGGCTGTGAATATAGCCACTAGGCTGTGAATAGAGCCCCTAGACTGTGGCTATCCCAATGTGATCCTTTAAGGAGTGTCAATAGCATTCCTTCAGCTCTTCCACTTTCAATTATCTCATTACAAAACCAACCTTCTCTGCAATTATTTTTTTTTGCTGATTCCATTGACAGTGTTTACCATGGCTGGGTTAGAAAGTGTTTTTTAAATGGATGTTCGTCTGAGATCAATCCGTGCTTGGGTAAGAAGAGGGGCATGTTAACAGAAGATTCTCTGGTCATTAGCAGGAAGTATATGCAGAGCCACAACACAATAGCAAGTTAGCATTTTGTCATCATGAATCTAGTTCTGGAGGCAGCTCTGAACCTAACCCTAACCTTAACCATAACTTTAACCAAACTGCACACTAACCTTAAATTAAGAACAAAAAAGCAATTTTATTTTTTGTTTTCATGAATTTTTAAAAGTATTTACAGTATTTGACTATTTTTTATTTTATTTTTTTAAATCTGAATGTTTTTAAAATCTGAATCATTATATACTATACACACTATAGCCTATGAACCCTCGTCTAAAGTAGTGCACTATATAGGGAATAGGGTGCCATAGGGCTCTGGTCTAAAGTAGTGCTCTATATAGGGAATAGGGTTCTATACGGCTCTGGTCTAAAGTAGTGCACTACATAGGGAATAGGGTGCCATTGTGCCCTAACCTGCAGACCACATTGCTCCCCATGTTCAATCTCTCCCTAGAATGTCATGAAATCCCCAAGTTGTTGAAATCATCATTTGTCCTCCCTCTTTTGAGTTGGTACCACTATACTGAATAACTGTTGGCCCATATCTAAGTTGGATTTTTTGGGGGGGCAAAAGTATTGGCGTCGCTAGTCAATTAGAAGGAGCTTATCTACTTCCAGGAAAAGTATATTTTGAGTAGGATGGACTCAGGTTTTCATTCTAGCCACAGCACTGTTACAGCAACGTTTACATTTGTGGATTATATTCACTGGATATTGTGTATCTGTGTTCATAGACGTGTCAAATGACCAGCCTGTCTTGGTGCAGAGACTGAAGTGTGTTGGGGTGATGTGTGATCTATATAGTGGTCTTGGCTGGTCTAAACACCACTGTGATCTATATAGTGGTGTTGGCTGGTCTCCACACCACTGTGATCTATATAGTGGTGTTGGCTGGTCTCCACACCACTGTGATCTATATAGTGGTGTTGGCTGGTCTCCACACCACTGTGATCTATATAGTGGTGCTGGTCTCCACACCACTGTGATCTATATAGTGGTGTTGGCTGGTCTCCACACCACTGTGATCTATATAGTGGTGTTGGTCTCCACACCACTGTGATCTATATAGTGGTGCTGGTCTCCACACCACTGTGATCTATATAGTGGTGTTGGTCTCCACACCACTGTGATCTATATAGTGGTGTTGGCTGGTCTCCACACCACTGTGATCTATATAGTGGTGCTGGTCTCCACACCACTGTGATCTATATAGTGGTGCTGGTCTCCACACCACTGTGATCTATATAGTGGTGTTGGTCTCCACACCACTGTGATCTATATAGTGGTGTTGGCTGGGCTTCACACCATTGTGATCTATATAGTGGTGCTGGTCTCCACACCACTGTGATATATATAGTGGTGTTGGCTGGTCTCCACACCACTGTGATCTATATAGTGGTGTTGGCTGGTCTCCACACCACTGTGATCTATATAGTGGTGTTGGTCTCCACACCACTGTGATCTATATAGTGGTGTTGGTCTCCACACCACTGTGATCTATATAGTGGTGTTGGTTGGTCTCCACACCATTGTGATCTATATAGTGGTGCTGGTCTCCACACCACTGTGATCTATATACTGGTGCTGGTCTCCACACCACTGTGATCTATATAGTGGTGCTGGTCTCCACACCACTGTGATCTATATAGTGGTGTTGGCTGGTCTCCACACCACTGTGATCTATATAGTGGTGCTGGTCTCCACACCACTGTGATCTATATAGTGGTGCTGGTCTCCACACCACTGTGATCTATATACTGGTGCTGGTCTCCACACCACTGTGATCTATATACTGGTGCTGGTCTCCACACCACTGTGATCTATATAGTGGTGCTGGTCTCCACACCACTGTGATACATATAGTGGTGTTGGCTGGTCTCCACACCACTGTGATCTATATAGTGGTGTTGGCTGGTCTCCACACCACTGTGATCTATATACTGGTGTTGGCTTGTCTCCACACCACTGTGATCTATATAGTGGTGTTGGTCTCCACACCACTGTGATCTATATAGTGGTGTTGGCTTGTCTCCACACCACTGTGATCTATATAGTGGTGCTGGTCTCCACACCACTGTGATCTATATAGTGGTGCTGGTCTCCACACCACTGTGATCTATATAGTGGTGCTGGTCTCCACACCATTGTGATCTATATACTGGTGTTGGCTGGTCTCCACACCACTGTGATCTATATAGTGGTGCTGGTCTCCACACCACTGTGATCTATATAGTGGTGCTGGTCTCCACACCACTGTGATCTATATAGTGGTGTTGGTCTCCACACCACTGTGATCTATATAGTGGTGCTGGTCTCCACACCACTGTGATCTATATAGTGGTGTTGGTCTTCACACCTCTGTGATCTATATAGTGGTGTTGGTCTTCACACCTCTGATCTATATACTGGTGCTGGTCTCCACACCACTGTGATCTATATAGTGGTGTTGGCTGGTCTCCACACCACTGTGATATATATAGTGGTGTTGGCTGGTCTCCACACCACTGTGTTTTATATAGTGGTGTTGGTCTCCACACCAATGTGATCTATGTAGTGGTGTTGGTCTCCACACCACTGTGATATATATAGTGGTGTTGGCTGGTCTCCACACCACTGTGATCTATATAGTGGTGTTGGTCTCCACACCTCTGTGATCTATGTAGTGGTGTTGGTCTCCACACCACTGTGATCTATATAGTGGTGTTGGCTGGTCTCCACACCACTGTGATCTATATAGTGGTGCTGGTCTCCACACCACTGTGATCTATATAGTGGTGCTGGTCTCCACACCATTGTGATCTATATACTGGTGTTGGCTGGTCTCTACACCACTGTGATCTATATAGTGGTGCTGGTCTCTACACCACTGTGATCTATATAGTGGTGCTGGTCTCCACACCACTGTGATCTATGTAGTGGTGTTGGTCTCCACACCACTGTGATCTATATAGTGGTGTTGGCTGGTCTCCACACCACTGTGATCTATATACTGGTGCTGGTCTCCACACCACTGTGATCTATATAGTGGTGCTGGTCTCCACACCACTGTGATCTATATAGTGGTGCTGGTCTCCACACCACTGTGATCTATATAGTGGTGCTGGTCTCCACACCATTGTGATCTATATACTGGTGTTGGCTGTTCTCCACACCACTGTGATCTATATAGTGGTGCTGGTCTCCACACCACTGTGATCTATATAGTGGTGTTGGTCTCCACACCACTTTTTATTTATCCGTTATTTTACCAGGTAAGTTGACTGAGAACACGTTCTCATTTGCAGCAATAACCTGGGGAATAGTTACAGGGGAGAGGAGGGGGATGAATGAGCCAATTGTAAACTGGGGATTATTAGGTGACCGTGATGGTTTGAGGGCCATATTGGGAAGTTAGCTAGGACACCGGGGTTAACACCCCTACTCTTACGATAAGTGCCATGGGATCTTTAATGACCTCAGAGAGTCAGGACACCCGTTTAACGTCCCATCCGAAAGACGGCACCCTACACAGTGTCCCCAATCACTGCCCTGGGGCATTAGGATATATTTTTTTAGACCAGAGGAAAGAGTGCCTCCGACTGGCCCTCCAGCACCACTTCCAGCAGCATCTGGGTCTCCCATCCAGGAACTGACCAGGACCAACCACTGTGATCTATATAGTGGTGTTGGCTGGTCTCCACACCACTGTGATCTACAGTGCCTTGCGAAAGTATTCGGCCCCCTTGAACTTTGCGACCTTTTGCCACATTTCAGGCTTCAAACATAAAGATATAAAACTGTATTTTTTTGTGAAGAATCAACAACAAGTGGGACACAATCATGAAGTGGAACGACATTTATTGGATATTTCAAACTTTTTTAACAAATCAAAAACTGAAAAATTGGGCGTGCAAAATTATTCAGCCCCCTTAAGTTAATACTTTGTAGCGCCACCTTTTGCTGCGATTACAGCTGTAAGTCGCTTGGGGTATGTTTCTATCAGTTTTGCACATCGAGAGACTGACATTTTTTCCCATTCCTCCTTGCAAAACAGCTCGAGCTCAGTGAGGTTGGATGGAGAGCATTTGTGAACAGCAGTTTTCAGTTCCTTCCACAGATTCTCGATTGGATTCAGGTCTGGACTTTGACTTGGCCATTCTAACACCTGGATATGTTTATTTTTGAACCATTCCATTGTAGATTTTGCTTTATGTTTTGGATCATTGTCTTGTTGGAAGACAAATCTCCGTCCCAGTCTCAGGTCTTTTGCAGACTCCATCAGGTTTTCTTCCAGAATGGTCCTGTATTTGGCTCCATCCATCTTCCAATCAATTTTAACCATCTTCCCTGTCCCTGCTGAAGAAAAGCAGGCCCAAACCATGATGCTGCCACCACCATGTTTGACAGTGGGGATGGTGTGTTCAGCTGTGTTGCTTTTACGCCAAACATAACGTTTTGCATTGTTGCCAAAAGTTCAATTTTGGTTTCATCTGACCAGAGCACCTTCTTCCACATGTTTGGTGTGTCTCCCAGGTGGCTTGTGGCAAACTTTAAACAACACTTTTTATGGATATCTTTAAGAAACGTCTTTCTTCTTGCCACTCTTCCATAAAGGCCAGATTTGTGCAATATACGACTGATTGTTGTCCTATGGACAGAGTCTCCCACCTCAGCTGTAGATCTCTGCAGTTCATCCAGAGTGATCATGGCCTCTTGATCACAGTCTTCTCCTTGTATGAGCTGAAAGTTTAGAGGGACGGCCAGGTCTTGGTAGATTTGCAGTGGTCTGATACTCCTTCCACTTCAATATTATCGCTTGCACAGTGCTCCTTGGGATGTTTAAAGCTTGGGAAATCTTTTTGTATCCAAATCCGGCTTTAAACTTCTTCACAACAGTATCTCGGACCTGCCTGGTGTGTTCCTTGTTCTTCATGATGCTCTCTGCGCTTTTAACGGACCTCTGAGACTATCACAGTGCAGGTGCATTTATACGGAGACTTGATTACACACAGGTGGATTGTATTTATCATCATTAGTCATTTAGGTCAACATTGGATCATTCAGAGATCCTCACTGAACTTCTGGAGAGAGTTTGCTGCACTGAAAGTAAAGGGGCTGAATAATTTTGCACGCTCAATTTTTCAGTTTTTGATTTGTTAAAAAAGTTTGAAATATCCAATAAATATCGTTCCACTTCATGATTGTGTCCCACTTGTTGTTGATTCTTCACAAAAAAATACAGTTTTATATCTTTATGTTTGAAGCCTGAAATGTGGCAAAAGGTCGCAAAGTTCAAGGGGGGCGAATACTTTCGCAAGGCACTGTATATAGTGGTGTTGGCTGGTCTCCAACCACTGATCTATATACTGTAGTTGGCTGGTCTCCACACCACTGTGATCTCTATAGTGGTGCTGGTCAGACAGAGAGAGAGAGACACAGAGAGAGAGAGGCAGGGGGAAGAGAGACAGAGAGAGACAGAGAGTGAGAGAGAGAGAGAGAGTGACAGAGAGAGAGAGGCAGGGGGAAGAGAGACAGAGAGAGAGAGAGAGAGAGAGGAGGGTGACAAACAGCCAGCTTGGTGCTTTCTCGGAGACCCTGTCTGTTTCCTAAATGGCACCCTATTCTGGTCAAAAGTAGTGCACTATGTAGGGAATAGGGTGCCATTTGGGACCCATCCCTTTGGCCTGTTTTCCTCCACTACCGTGCCTCAGAATGGGTCAAGACAAACAAAGACTTCTGCCTCTCCGCTTTCCAATTCATCTGACCCACATGCAGAGGAACCGTCCGAGGAATGGGACAGAGGAACCATCAGAGCTGAAGGGAGTGTGTGTGTGTGTGTGTGTGTGTGTGTGGGTGGGTGGGTGTGAGTGTGTGTGTGGGAGTATTATAGGATGTACTCCTACTGCAGGGGTCTCGCAGTCAAATCTCCAGAGGCTGCTATATGTACTGTTTGATGTTTGAGTCTCAAACATGACAATATCAGCTATGTATTATGACTGAATAATGGTGTAGAGATAGTATAATGGTATAATGAGACTCTATGACATATTTACTGTAACTAGCTACATAACAAGCTAACAAACCCTATGTAACATTTAGTTCTATAGTAGAATGAGCATGACGATTCAACAGACAGCAGAACTATGACATTTAGTTCTATAGTAGAATGAGCATGAGGATTCAACAGACAGCAGAACTCCTATGACATTTAGTTCTATAGTAGAATGAGCATGACGATTCAACAGACAGCAGAACTATGACATTTAGTTCTA
This sequence comes from Oncorhynchus clarkii lewisi, assembly GCF_045791955.1. NCBI lineage: Eukaryota > Metazoa > Chordata > Actinopteri > Salmoniformes > Salmonidae > Oncorhynchus > Oncorhynchus clarkii. The sequence continues at coordinate 61,568 of NW_027261090.1, forward strand.
TAGTAGAATGAGCATGACGATTCAATAGACAGCAGAACTATGACATTTAGTTCTATAGTAGAATGAGCATGACGATTCAACAGACAGCAGAACTATGACATTTAGTTCTATAGTAGAATGAGCATGACGATTCAACAGACAGCAGAACTCCTAGCTAATTTTCCCCCGACATCGGGCACTCTCTAGCAGTTGGAGAACTAAATCACCTCGAGCTCAACATTTAAACAGAGACTAAAATAAGGCTAAGTTTTGCGACTAGACAACCTTCTAGCTGACAACTGATTTTTTTTTGCCGTTTATGTAAGTTAAGTTGAGAGTTTTCCAAAAAGTTATATGTATAGCCATGTTGTGGGACACGCTGTGTATCGTGAGACGGCATGACAGACCACACAATTTAATATCCAACTTTTTTCCTCTGAAACATAGCTAACGGATTTGCTAATGTTGCTAGCTTGGTTGCTAAATGTTGATATAACTGCTAAGTAAGCAAAAAGGAAAGACATTTTAAGCATTCGATAATACATATCACGAGAACAACTGAATGTTGTGAAGTTTAACCGGATCAAAATTAGAGTCCTCTGAAGGGGGCGTTTCACACAATCCGCACATTTTTTTTTTTTTAAACTTTGAATCATGAACCTTTTGACACCTATCACTGTCGACTATGTTTCATCTTACAACAGCTACACAGAAGCAGTATTTAGGCAAACGTTACAATGTATGCATCAATATTAAACTCATTGGGAAAAAACTCATTTTCATTACAGACAACACCAAACAAAAACAAACGTGGGTACACTTTCAGTTATTGTGAAAACGTTCATCATCACCTTTCAATGCCTTAACTCTGAAATGTAAATGTTTATACACATTCAGAATGACTTATCTTTCTAAAATGTGTATATTGTGCCACGTTATTTAGCAACATGTATTGAACACCACAGAATGGAGAAAGTCAAGAGGAAGCAGTGGAGTCAGGTGGACCTGTTCCATGCCACGGAGAACTGCGGGGCAGGGATGGCTATCCGCCAGGCTGCCAAGGTTAGTCAGGTGGACATGTTCCATGCCACGGAGAACTGCGGGGCAGGGATGGCTATCCGCCAGGCTGCCAAGGTTAGTCAGGTGGACATGTTCCATGCCACGGAGAACTGCGGGGCAGGGATGGCTATCCGCCAGGCTGCCAAGGTTAGTCAGGTGGACATGTTCCATGCCACGGAGAACTGCGGGGCAGGGATGGCTATCCGCCAGGCTGCCAAGGTTAGTCAGGTGGACATGTTCCATGCCACAGAGAACTGCGGGGCAGGGATGCCTATCCGCCAGGCTGCCAAGGTTAGTCAGGTGGACCTGTTCCATGCCACAGAGAACTGCGGGGCAGGGATGGCTATCCTCCAGGCTGCCAAGGTTAGTCAGGTGGACCTGTTCCATGCCACGGATAACTGCGGGGCAGGGATGGCTATCCTCCAGGCTGCCAAGGTTAGTCAGGTGGGCATGTTCCATGCCACGGAGAACTGTGGGGCAGGGATGGCTGTCCGCCAGGCTGCCAAGGTTAGTCAGGTGGACCTGTTCCATGCCACGGAGAACTGCGGGGCAGGGATGGCTATCCGCCAGGCTGCCAAGGTTAGTCAGGTGGACCTTTTCCATGCCACGGAGAACTGCGGGGCAGGGATGGCTATCCTCCAGGCTGCCATGGTTAGTCAGGAGGACCTGTTCCATGCCACGGATAACTGCGGGGCAGGGATGGCTATCCGCCAGGCTGCCAAGGTTAGTCAGGTGGACCAATTCCATGCCACGGAGAACTGCGGGGCAGGGATGGCTATCCGCCAGGCTGCCAAGGTTAGTCAGGTGGACCTGTTCCATGCCACGGAGAACTGTGGGGCTATCAGCCAGGCTGCCATGGTTAGTCAGGTGAACATGTTCCATGCCACGGAGAACTGTGGGGCAGGGATGGCTATCCGCCAAATTAGATCTGCTAGTAACAGTTTTCTTTTCTAATCTACCAAGGTGGATGGTGTACCTCGGCAGCCTCTGGCGGACTGGCTGAGCGGCTCGGTGACCCCATGGTTGTCGCAGTGGACCACCCACAAATCCAAATCAAATCAAATGTATTTATAAAGCCCTTCTTACGTCAGCTGATGTCACAAAGTGCTGTAAACAGAAACCCAGCCCGAAACTCCAAACAGCAGAGGTAGAAGCACGGTGGCTTGCACCACAGGAGGCAGATTCTCTGGTGTAGTACTGTATCTACTGCGCCCTTCACCAGGCCGAGGCTGATGAAATACGCCGACAAAATACGCAGGTATATGTGTTCCTGTATGTAGAACGCAGGACTGACTGTTCTCAATGTGTGTGATGTAAATGTGGATGTGTATGGTGATGCCAAAACAAACAGTTTATCCTGGATGGACAATGTTACATTCTATTCTATAGTAGGTTTCGGCACCCAGGGGATACAATCCCACCACTGGGGAAGAGGTGGTGGGAAATGTTCAGGAGGAGGCACATGAACCCGGACACCCTGGACACGGGGAGATCTGAGTGTGTCACACGTCCAACGATGGACACCTTCCTTCACTTCTTATGAGAAGCACTTGAAGGAGAGTGGGTTGGGGGAGAAACTGCCGTGGTCCCCAGTTGCAGAAGAAGGCCTACTCTGCCGGCCACACCATCGTCAGTCCGTCAACCATTACAAACACCAGCTCCTCCAAACCATTGTCAGCTGGTTTCGTCCACCACCACCACGATGCACACCACCCCCCTGCCTGTCACCACCAACGCGGCCTCCTCTGCGCCAACTGCCTCCTCCGTCTCCCCTGGTCACATCACTATAGCAGCATCATCTGGTGTCCCTGCCCCCTGCAATTCCAATACAGCCACGTCCACAGGTAAAATACACAAACAAATACTGTTTGTTTTGTGTTCCATAAAACTGCAATGTTGAAACTCTTTTTCCTCTCTTTACATATCTACAGTCCATAGCACCAGCCCTCAGGGCACCTCCTCCAAAACTTCTGCAGATTCCTGCAGAGGTATTGATGTAAAAAGTTGAAAAGGGTTTTCATGAAACATGCTCTATCTAACACAACTTTTGTTCTCTCAGCTGCATCACAGAAAAGAAAGAGAAAAGCTCCACCGGCCACCTCTGTCAGGCCTCCCATGGCTGAACTCTCAGGTATTTCATAATCTCTCTGTCTCTCTCTCTCTCTCTCTCTCTCAGTTGTATCAATTACTATTGCTGCTGTAGTACTTCTACATATTTTGTTTTGTTTAAGTTTCACTTTGAATTAAATATGTGGAACTTAACATCCGCTGCGCCCTGATCCCGTTCTTACGACAGCTGTGACAGCTGGTCCCGTTCTTACGACAGTCGTGACGGCTGGTCCCGTTCTTACGACAGCTGTGACGGCTGGTCCCGTTCTTACGACAGCTGTGACGGCTGGTCCCGTTCTTACGACAGCTGTGACAGCTGGTCCCGTTCTTACGACAGCTGGATTGTTATTAAGATTTTTGTGACAATATAGGGATGGAGGTCGAGATCTAAATGTTTTTTGTTTTGTTTTCATATTAAATCATTTATTTGCAAAAAATATATATAATATATATTTAGTTAACCCGTCTTGTGTATTTATTCCTTTACTTTCTAAGTGCATCTCTGCAACACAACTCTGTGTTTTCATTGTTTATGTCAATGCACATGAAATCAAAGTTTTATTTTATGTAAATTATTCATACTCATTTATATTTTAATGTTAAACTGTTATCTACTTTCTCAAAACATACAATTAATCTTTAAAACAAATGATGAGACATTAACACTGAATATGTTGGTGAAGAGCCCTTTTTTAAGAATCCACGTGAGGGCGTACCAACGAAAAGTTGACAGGCAAGTCCAATTTTTTTAACGGAAGGTAAGCCAACTATCTAGTAAACATTTTGGATACGAGGTTGGTGTCTAATTTTTTAACAAAATTAAACGGATATATCTTGTAATTGAACAAAATAGTAAGGTGGCCGATAACTGGGTGACAGAAAATACGAAAATACGGGACGTACTTCTAGCGTCGACTGACCAGGAATCTCATGTTTATTGTTTACTATTTTGTATTGTTTGGTTTGTTTTGTTTATTGTTGATACAGGGATCATCTCATAGTGAGCAGGGTCTCAAACATACAACAGGACTCAGACATAGATCTAGATTTGAATGAGCATACGTCTATGTTCATGAGAGTTGTAATGAGAAGTTAGGACACAACCCTGAACAAGGACACAACCCTGTACACCTGTACCAGTCTTTAGACTGTTTGTTTGTTTGTTTGTACCAGTCTTCAGTCTTTAGACTGTTTGTTTGTTTGTACCAATCTTTAGTCTTTAGACTGTTTGTTTGTTTGTACCAGTCTTTAGACTGTTTGTTTGTTTGTATCAGTCTTCAGTCTTTAGACTGTTTGTTTGTTTGTATCAGTCTTCAGTCTTTAGACTGTTTGTTTGTTTGTATCAGTCTTCAGTCTTTAGACTGTTTGTTTGTTTGTACCAGTCTTCAGTCTTTAGAATGTTTGTTTGTTTGTCTTTAAGAGGACAGTGGGTGCATTGACCTGAAACCAACAGTGGGAGATCAACAACAAAAAAACAAGTCAACAATGTTTTTTCTCACAACACACTGTTTGTTGAGGGTCCTCACTGACCTCATAGTGTAGAGCAGTGTCCCGTCGTCTTTGAGTCGGAGAAGTTTGTTGGGCGTGGTCATGTTGTGGGCGATAGATTTCTTCCCGTTGAGGAAGAAGGTGTCTGGGGTCCAGATGTTAGACGCCAGGAGGTTGTTTAGCGGTAACATCTTCATAGGGCCTTGGAAACGCAGACGTTCGTCCTTCCAGCTCTGTCTGAAGAACACATCTATGGTGTACTCCTGGAGGTTCAAGAGGTCAAAGACGAGACAAGACAGGGGTTCAGAGTTGGTATATGAAAGCTACAAGGGCATCATTGAATGTACAGCATGACATTAAGGGACAGTTTCTCAGAAAACAGATTAAGCCTAATCCTAAAATGCATGTTCAATTTGAGATTCTCGATTTAGTTTGCTTCTTAGTCCTGGCCTAGACTTAATCTGTTGCTGGTAAACCGGCCCCAAGACATTAATACAGACTAATCGTAATTTTAAAAACTAAAAAACGAATCGTAATTTTAAAAATAGATGAAATAAGTAAATGTTTTGCAAAATTTTGATTGAATAATTTTTTTTTTTTACAAAAAAATACTTTCATTCAATTCTACATAAAAGTAGCACGGGATTATGGAAGCTGATTCTATTAGGATGAGAATGAGTCAAGAGGAAGTGCTTACCATTTCAGTATCAGAAACGGGGCCGAAGCTGGTCACAAATATGTTGGTCTTGATCTCGGTCACCTTCTCTGTAGAAAAGGAATCCCATCCAGAGAGGGTGGGAGTTGCTCAGAGAGGCAGGAAGACATGTTCCTTTATTTCACTGACCTTTTTCTATTCAAACAACATGGATTGACACATAATTCTGCATTGAACCTTCAATGATTAAATTTATTTTCAGTAAGAGGATCTGAAAAGTTGGCCTCGGTCCTTTGAGAACAAAGACCCTGGTATTTATGAAATGAGTTTCTTTCTCTCTGTGTGTCTCTCTGTGTGTCTCTCTGTGTGTGTCTCTCTCTCTCTCTCTCTGTCTCTCTCTGCCTCTCTCTCTCTGCCTCTCTCTCTCTGTCTCTCTCTCTCTCTCTCTCTCTCTCTCTGCCTCTCTCTCTGCCTCTGTCTCTCTCTGCCTCTCTCTCTCTGCCTCTCTCTCTCTGTCTCTGTCTCTCTCTCTCTCTCTCTCTCTGCCTCTCTCTCTGCCTCTCTCTCTCTCTGCCTCTCTCTCTCTGCCTCTCTCTCTCTCTGCCTCTCTCTCTCTCTGCCTCTCTCTCTCTGCCTCTCTCTCTCTGCCTCTCTCTCTCTCTGCCTCTCTCGCTCTCTCTCTCTGCCTCTCTCGCTCTCTCTCTCTCTCTCTCTCTGCCTCTCTCTCTCTCTGCCTCTCTCTCTCTCTGCCTCGCTCTCTCTCTCTGCCTCTCTCGCTCTCTCTGCCTCTCTCGCTCTCTCTGCCTCTCTCGCTCTCTCTCTCTGCCTTTCTTGCTCTCTCTCTCTGCCTCTCTCTCTCTCAGTGGGCGACTGACACACACACACACACACAATCTCCCCTAACCATTGCAATGAACATATCTCTTCGTCAGAGACCTGTGTTTACCAGAGTCTATGAATATAGGCCCATCCCCCTCTATAATAGAGGGCTAGCATACTGACAAAGACATTATCACCTCTCTATGGTCTCTTACTAATGGTACAATAGATACAGAGGTTGTACTGGAGGGAAGATATGTCTACTTCATTATATCATAAAACAATTTATGATTCTTAACTTAACGAGGCCAGGAAACAATATGGACAGAGAGTCCGTTTACATGTGGTATGTATGCAATCAGTGTACATGTCGATACGGTATGCAACATGGTAAAGGTTTTAAGGGTGTGTCCTAAATGGCCCCTATTCCCTATATAGTGCACTACTATACACCAGAGTCCTATTCCCTATATAGTGCACTACTATAGACCAGAGCCCTATTCCCTATATAGTGCACTACTATAGACCAGAGCCCTATTCCCTATATAGTGCACAACTATAGACCAGATACGGCCCGTTTATGGCTGGAATAGGGTGCCGTTTGAGGGTCTGGATGGGTCCCTACCTCCCAGACCAGGACGTAGCCTGTTGTCATAGCCGTCCAGCAGTCTGTCCAGTATTCGGGTAAAGATGGTGATGTTGTCATTTAGCTCCGCCTCTTTTAGGGGTTCTGTAGTGGTTACTGCTGGGGTCTGGGAAAGGCTGTAGGGGGGAACAGGACAGTATGGTTACTGCTGGGGTCTGGGAAAGGCTGTAGGGGGGGACAGGACAGTATGGTTACTGCTGGGCTCTGGGAAAGGCTGTAGGGGGGGACAGGACAGTATGGTTACTGCTGGGGTCTGGGAACGGCTGTAGGGGGGGACAGGACAGTATGGTTACTGCTGGGGTCTGGGAAAGGCTGTAGGGGGGAACAGGGCAGTATGGTTACTGCTGGGGTCTGGGAAAGGCTGTAGGGGGGGACAGGACAGTATGGTTACTGCTGGGGTCTGGGAAAGGCTGTAGGGGGGGACAGGACAGTACAGTTACAGACTAGTTGACTGGGTACGAGTCTGCAGGTGGAACAGGACAGTACAGTTACAGACTAGTTGACTGGGTACGAGTCTGCAGGTGGAACAGGACAGTACAGTTACAGACTAGTTGACTGGGTATGAGTCTGCAGGTGGAACAGGACAGTACAGTTACAGACTAGTTGACTGGGTACGAGTCTGCAGGTGGAACAGGCTACAGGGGATCAGAAGGGAACAGTTACAGTACTTTATTTCTTAGTAATCAATCAATGTGGAAGAGAAATTGACAGAATTGGATGCTCAATTCAATTACATTGACGAAGGGACAAGACTAGTTATAGAATAAGAGACAGGACTAGTTTTAGAATAAGAGACAGGACTAGTTATAGAATAAGAGACAGGACTAGTTATATAATAAGAGACAGGACTAGTTTTAGAATAAGAGACAGGACTAGTTTTAGAATAAGAGACAGGACTAGTTTTAGAATAAGAGACAGGACTAGTTTTAGAATAAGAGACAGGACTAGTTATAGAATAAGAGACAGGACTAGTTATAGAATAAGAGACAAGACTAGTTATAGAATAAGGGACAAGACTAGTTATAGAATAAGGGACAGGACTGGTTATAGAATAAGAGACAGGACTGGTTATAGAATAAGAGACAGGACTAGTTATAGAATAAGAGACAGGACTAGCTATAGAATAAAGGACAGGACTAGTTATAGAATAAAGGACAGGACTAGTTATAGAATAAGAGACAGGACTAGTTACATAATAAAGTACAGGACTAGTTATAGAATAAGAGACAGGACTAGTTATAGAATAAGAGACAGGACTAGTTATAGAATAAGGGACAGGACTAGTTATAGAATAAGAGACAGGACTAGTTATAGAATAAGGGACAGGACTAGTTATAGAATAAAGGACAGGACTAGTTATAGAATAAAGGACAGGACTAGTTACAGAATAAGGGACAGGACTAGTTACAGAATAAGAGACAGGACTAGTTATAGAATAAGAGACAGGACTAGTTATAGAATAAGGGACAGGACTAGTTATAGAATAAGAGACATGACTAGTTATAGAATAAGAGACAGGACTAGTTATAGAATAAGGGACAGGACTAGTTACAGAATAAGAGACATGACTAGTTATAGAATAAGGGACAGGACTAGTTATAGAATAAGAGACAGGACTAGTTATAGAATAAGAGACAGGACTAGTTATAGAATAAGGGACAGGACTAGTTATAGAATAAGGGACAGGACTAGTTATAGAATAAGGGACAGGACTAGTTATAGAATAAGAGACAGGACTAGTTATAGAATAAGAGACAGGACTAGTTATAGAATAAGAGACAGGACTAGTTATAGAATAAGGGACAGGACTAGTTATATAATAAGATACAGGACTAGTTATAGAATAAAGGACAGGACTAGTTATATAATAAGGAACTAGTTATAGAATAAGGGACAGGACTAGTTATAGAATAAGAGACAGGACTAGTTATAGAATAAAGAACAGGACAAGTTATAGAATAAAGAACAGGACTAGTTATAGAATAAGAGACAGGACTAGTTATAGAATAAGAGACAGGACTAGTTATAGAATAAGAGACAGGACTAGTTATAGAATAAGAGACAGGACAAGTTATAGAATAAAGAACAGGACTAGTTACAGAATAAGGGACAGGACTAGTTACAGAATAAGAGACAGGACTAGTTATAGAATAAGGGACAGGACTAGTTATAGAATAAGAGACAGGACAAGTTATAGAATAAAGTACAGTACTAGTTATAGAATAAGAGACAGGACAAGTTATAGAATAAAGAACAGGACTAGTTATAGAATAAGAGACAGGACAAGTTATAGAATAAAGTACAGGACTAGTTATAGAATATAGGACAGGAAGTGTTATAGGCTACACTTCCCTTCTTAAAATTACAATAATGAAATCAAAGTGGAAGGGAGATGGACAGGATTGGATGCAAAATTCAAATAGATTAGCCAATTCTTTCGAGTATTTCATAACAAAATTACACAGCATCAGTGGCTCTATACCAATATCAAGAAACCTTAACAGGTGTGTTTTGAAACAGTTTACATACAAAATCTAATATAACTGGAAGAGAAATGGCCAGCATTGGCTACCCAATTTAAATAGATGAATATAACTTTAAAGTATGTCAAAATAAAATAAAATACCTCTATATAACAATATCCATAATATGAAAAGATATGCTGTGAACGTGAACGGCTTACCTCAGACGGCAGGTGACGCTCACTAGCAAAACGAAGACCCAGACTTTGGACATAGCACAGCCGCAGCGCATCCCGTCACCCATGCCTGAAAACACACCGCGCATCCCGTCACCCATGCCTGAAAACACACAGCACATCCAAGGATATCAGAGGAGCAGAAAGGTGGGAAGACAACTCATGCAGATCCTGTGTTGCTTTATGAAAAGTCGTGACGTTATCAGCCTACACAAGCTGGAACATGAATTCAGTGGAATGCGTAAATGACAACCGTTAAATAAAGAAATGATTGTTTAGCCTTCACAGTTACAAAAACACATGGTTTTATTAGTGTGGCTTGTGGCAGAAGCCACAAGAAATATTGGACCCCTTATTTCAGACTAAAGTTATTATCCTTTACAACGTTACTCCTCTTACACCATTTAAACTAGAAATACCATTCAAACTTTAAAGCGTGCAGACCGGTCTGGAATAGATTGCATTTTTTTTTAAATACTATTTATAATTTTTAAACATTTACATTTTTACTATACTTATTAAACATCATTCACTTTCTTCAGCATTGTCACGCCCTGGCCTTAGTTATCTCTGTTTTCTTTATTATTTTGGTTAGGTCAGGGTGTGACATGGGTTTCCTTTCTAGGTAATTGTATGTCTATGGTTGCCTAGATTGGTTCTCAATTAGAGGCAGCTGTCTATCGTTGTCTCTGATTGGGAACCATATTTAGGCAGCCATTTTCTTTGGGTATTTTGTGGGTGATTGTTTCCTGTCTTTGTGTTCTCTGCACCAGATAGGACTGTTTTGGTTTTGCCACGTTTTTTTTATTTTGTAGTGTTTTGTTCATGTTTAGTTTCTCTTCTTAAACACCATGTTCTCTAACCACGCTGCATTTTGGTCCGTATCTCCTTCCCAGGAAGAAAACTGTTACAAGCATTGTTAAAGCTTCCATTGTGACATCATGACTTCCAACATTCCATTCATTGTAAATGCAACAATGCAACTTTCAACACAAAGATACCACATTCCCAACAAGTTAGACACAAAGATACCACATTCCCAACAAGTTAGACACAAAGATACCACATTCCCAACAAGTTAGACACAAAGATACCACATTCCCAACAAGTTAGACACAAAGATACCACATTCCCAACAAGTTAGACACAAAGATACCACATTCCCAACAAGTTAGACACAAAGATACCACATTCCCAACAAGTTAGACACAAAGATACCACATTCCCAACAAGTTAGACACAAAGATACCACATTCCCAACCAGTTAGACACAAAGATACCACATTCCCAACCAGTTAGACACAAAGATACCACATTCCCAACAAGTTAGACATACAGATACCACATTCCCAACAAGTTAGACACAAAGATACCACATTCCCAACAAGTTAGACACAAAGATACCACATTCCCAACCAGTTAGACACAAAGATACCACATTCCCAACAAGTTAGACATACAGATACCACATTCCCAACAAGTTAGACACAAAGATACCACATTCCCAACCAGTTAGACACAAAGATACCACATTCCCAACAAGTTAGACACAAAGATACCACATTCCCAACCAGTTAGACACAAAGATACCACATTCCCAACAAGTTAGACACAAAGATACCACATTCCCAACCAGTTAGACACAAAGATACCACATTCCCAACAAGTTAGACACAAAGATACCACATTCCCAACAAGTTAGACATACAGATACCACATTCCCAACCAGTTAGACACAAAGATACCACATTCCCAACAAGTTAGACACAAAGATACAACATTCCCAACAAGTTAGACACAAAGATACCACATTCCCAACAAGTTAGACACAAAGATACCACATTCCCAACCAGTTAGACACAAAGATACCACATTCCCAACAAGTTAGACACAAAGATACCACATTCCCAACCAGTTAGACACAAAGATACCACATTCCCAACAAGTTAGACACAAAGATACCACATTCCCAACCAGTTAGACACAAAGATACCACATTCCCAACAAGTTAGACACAAAGATACCACATTCCCAACCAGTTAGACACAAAGATACCACATTCCCAACCAGTTAGACACAAAGATACCACATTCCCAACAAGTTAGACACAAAGATACCACATTCCCAACAAGTTAGACACAAAGATACCACATTCCCAACCAGTTAGACACAAAGATAGATTGTTGGAAATCTTACTCTACTTCTCTGCTATTTAAAGCTGAAATTGGAACAAAAATATATCATACCGATCAAATTATACAGCTGTTTTAATAATATATATTTTAATAATAATATATATTTTAAAAAAAATGAAATTTGGACCCCTTTCCCAACAAGTCAGAGAAAAAGTTAGTGTACTTTATCTATTTTTCTGCTATTCAAATCTGGAATCGGAACAAAAATATCTGCTATCAATCTAACGATACAGCTGTTTTAGTTAACGCACTAACAATTTTCCACAAAACTTTTTCAACCGGAAATTCTGACCAAGTTAGACAAAACGATGTGCTTAAATGAACATGGGTTTAAATGAGACCCATAGGAATACAGACGTAACAATTCAAAATGCTCCTGCTCCTTGGTCAATTAAGCTACAAGACCAACTTTTAAACATTCAGTCAATAATGATTTAGAATATTTATCGACCATAATTATAGACATTTGAATAAATTTGCATAAAAGAACTCGCTAACAGTAACTCTTGAACTGTTCAAGCTAGATTCACCAAAACAACTGTCACATGTTCAGGCTATCCTAACATCAATATCTTTAAACTTTTATCAACTATAACTGTTTACATTTGCATAAATTAATATAAAATAACCCACCGACAGTAACTCTTGAACCGCTAAAGCTAGAGACACCAAACCAACTTTTCTATCCCAACTGCCACAAAAAAATAAAAATAATACTGACGAGAGCTGAAGCAAGTCACACAATGTTTCTTTATGGAAAATGACCATCTAGTTATTATTATGTTTCATTGTTATGTTACTAGCAGCACTGAGGTGTAGGTTATTAGTGCTGCCATATGCTGACATTGTATTTCTGTAGTGGGTTATTATTCCTGGTCATCGTAACACACATAATGACTGTAGGCTACATCACTTCCAATCAAAACTCCTGCATTGACGGATGCATGTTAAATTAAAGCACTATAGCTTGGCATTATGTCATTAGAGCTTGCCTCCTATAGCCAAACAGTAGGTTAGTGGGATACTAGACTATTCAATCTATGGAAATGATACATGACAGTTAGCTAATATATATGAAAAACTATGCAATCTATGGGAATTATACATGACAATTAGCTAATATATATGAAAAACTATGCAATCTATGGGAATTTTACATGACAATTAGCTAATATATATGAAAAACTATGCAATCTATGGGAATGATACATGACAATTAGCTAATATATATGAAAAACTATGCAATCTATGGGAATGATACATGACAATTAGCTAATATATATGAAAAACTATGCAATCTATGGGAATTATACATGACAATTAGCTAATATATATGAAAAACTATGCAATCTATGGGAATGATACATGACAATTAGCTAATATATATGAAAACCATATTTGCAGTCATACCATTGTTCAAAAAGCCCTTTGTTTGAATCCTTTTAGAGATTCCCCTCAAATTTCAGAAACTACATTACAATAAATTAAAGTAAGGTGGATTCAATTACAGAGAGTTGAGGAGAAAAAAATAAAACAATTTCAATTAATGTCACAATAAATGAATCTATACCTGTATCGTTGTGGATGCGTTATTGATAATCACAGTATTCCATGTGTACTGGAAGGCAAATCCCGCAAGGTTGACAGTCTGTAGACTACTGCAGCTCGAAAGAGTGGATTCTTCCTGAAAAAATCTATTCTACCCTGGCTGGCCTATAGTCTACTGGACGGACCTCGCAATCTATTGTCCTCTCCTATTCTACGGCTCACAAATGAACTCACATTATAGAACAAACCCTCCGCATCCTGATGCACTTCTCTAATCTTATCTCCTTCATATTTCTAATTAATAAATGTGTTATCAAACATGCGATGTTGTTTTAGCCTAGTGTAACGCCTCCAATACGCATGTGAAGTCCCCCCCCCCCCCCCCCTCGTAGCTACTACGAGTGTCTGTCTGCGCCCCGTAATGACTATTCCGTCGTTTAGCGGACCAACACTTTGTTTCTCCTCCGGTGCCTCTACATCCAACTATATCTCAGTGGTATAGCCTACAGTACAGCAGCACTGCAACGCTTTTCTGCACAAACATTGGAGCGTAGCTAGCTACATAGGCTTACCACAGTTCTGGTGCGTAGGAGAGAGTTGGCTGTTCCTCCGCTGTACTTAGACTTTTTATTAACTCAAAACTGTAAAAAAAAAGATATTTTGAATTAAAGTTGAGGGACATCACCTCTGCGTGTACACGCTCAATACCACTTAGGTGGAAGAATGGAGAGACTGGAGGGTTGACGGGGAGAGTAGACGATCGTCTATTTTAGGCGCAGGTTTATTTGCCCCAAAACAATGATTAAAAAAAGGTTGCATCGAATTGAGCGGGTTTCCTAACAATTCCGCTGACTTGGCATCCTTTACATTGCCGTCAGCAGCTGAGTGTCCCAGTGTCCCTGTGAAAACAATCACAGTGGGTTGAGAAAACCCCTATCACAGCAAAGTGTATCCACAGCAAATGTAAGGTATTATATTGACTTCAAGGTATATCAGCCTAATTATCTCAAATACCTTGTCATCAAATGTGTGGCAATTATATTTAGGATATTGGTGTCATGTGTAAGAATGAGCTGTGTGTGTGTGTTGTGTTGTGTGTGTGTGTGTGTGTTGGGTGTGTTGGCGTTCATTCCCTACAGTGCAGAGGAGGTTGGTGGCACCTTAATTGGGGAGGAAGGACGCATGGTAATGGATGTGCTGCAGTGATGCTGTGTAGTGGTGCTTCCTGCCCTCAGGCACATTAGAAGTCTACGGACTGTGAACCCTCCCGGGACCAACTGAAACACACTGACACAGATACCAGAAAACATACACTACATTTCCTTTCTATGAGAGAGAGAGAGAGAGAGAGAGAGAGAGAGAGAGAGAAACAGAGAGAGAAACAGAGAGAGAAACAGAGAGAGAAACAGAGAGAGAGAGAAACAGAGAGAGAGAGAAACAGAGAGAGAGATAAACAGAGAGAGAGAGAGAGGCATCCAGAGGAAGCCTAATGTAATGGACATAATCTCTAGTGTTTAGACAGTTTAGACAGTTAAGACACAGAGCATCCTGTCTCCTGAAAAAAGCCAAACAGCAAAGACCTTTACTGGAAAGGAGGGCGTGCCAAATGGCACTCTATTCTCTATACAGTAAAACTCTTTTGACGAGGGCCCTGGTCCAAAGTAGTGCACTATATAGGCAATAGGGTTCCTGTTGGGATGCACTCTTAGGTTCTATGGCAGAGCCTCTTGACGTGTTTCTCTGCCTTTCTGTTTCTGTCTGCCTGTATCTCTGTCTGCCTGTATATCTGCCTGTATGTCTGTCTTCCTGTTTCTGTCTGCCTGTATCTGTCTGCCTGTTTCTGTCTGCCTGTATCTGTCTGCCTGTATGTCTGTCTTCCTGTTTCTGTCTGCCTGTATCTCTGTCTGCTTGTTTCTGTCTGCCTGTATGTCTGTCTTTCTGTTTCTGTCTGCCTGTATCTGTCTGCCTGTTTCTGTCTGCCTGTATCTGTCTGCCTGTATGTCTGTCTTTCTGTTTCTGTCTGCCTGTAGCTCTGTCTGCCTGTATCTGTCTGCCTGTTTCTGTCTGCCTGTATCACTGTCTGCCTGTATCTCTGTCTGCCTGTATCTGTCTGCCTGTTTCTGTCTGCCTGTATCTGTCTGCCTGTATGTCTGTCTTTCTGTTTCTGTCTGCCTGTATCTCTGTCTGCCTGTATCTGTCTGCCTGTTTCTGTCTGCCTGCTCTCTGTCTGCCTGTATGTCTGTCTGCCTGTATGTCTGTCTTTCTGTTTCTGTCTGCCTGTATCTCTGTCTGCCTGTATATCTGCCGGTATCACTGTCTGCCTGTATCTGTCTGTCTGCCTGTATCTCTGTCTGCCTGTATCTCTGTCTGCCTGTATCTCTGTCTGCCTGTATATCTGCCTGTATCACTGTCTGCCTGTATCTGTCTGTCTGCCTGTATGTCTGTCTGCCTGTATGTCTGTCTGCCTGTATCTCTGTCTGCCTGTATCTCTGACAGCCTTCCAGAAATGACATATGAACCCACTACACTTTCAGCAGCTCCATGTTGATCTAGAAAACCACTTAAATTACAGTTCAGGTTCAACAACTAAAAACCTCAGTTTTTTTTATTTTTTTAAAAATTTGGGTGAGAAATCCCTTTGTATAAATCCAGATCATCCCTAATTTCCCAACAAATTATGTGACAAATACTGTTTTTTATTATGTGACAACTACTGGGGTGGCGGGTAGCTTAATGGTTAGAGCGTTGGGCCAGTAACCGAAAGGTTGCTGAATCGAATCCCCGAGCTGACAAGGTAAAAATCTGTCGTTCTGCCCCTGAACAAGGCAGTTAACCCACTGTTCCCCTGAACAAGGCAGTTAACCCCCTGTTCCCCGGGAGGGAGGCCGTGATTGTAAATAACAATTTGTTGTTAAATGACTTGCCTAGTTAAATAAAGGTTCATTTCTATTAGCAGAGGAAGTGGCCATCTGAGCATGGTTGACTCTCTCAGAGCTGTGGAATGACTCAGTGTGGTTGTTCCTGGAATCAGCCCAACGGCTCCATCTTTTCCAGAGACACTCATATAAACACATTAGTCCTCTACACTTAATGGAGTATGTATAGGGACTTAGATGGTCTCTACTCTGAGCCACTTCTCTGGTTCACACATCATCACTACTATCAACTAAAGTCATTCCAATTAAACTAAATCCACATCCTGGACCACTATCAACTCTGTGCTAAATGTTCAGGATTTCATGACAGTTGAAAAACCAGTCAAATGTCAGTCTGTTAATGAAATCTGATGGATAATGACGTGGTCTGGAGATGTAACCAGTGTGAAACGGCTAGCTAGTTAGCGGCGGTGCGCGCCTGTCGCGTATTACAGTAATAGGTGACGTCACTCGCTCTGAGGACCTTGAAGGAGTTATTTCCCCTCGCTCTGAGGACCTTGAAGGAGTTATTTCCCCTCGCTCTGAGGACCTTGAAGGAGTTATTTCCCCTCGCTCTGAGGACCTTGAAGGAGTTATTTCCCCTCGCTCTGAGGACCTTGAAGGAGTTATTTCCCCTCGCTCTGAGGACCTTGAAGGAGTTATTTCCGCTCTGCGAGGACCTTGAAGGAGTTATTTCCCCTCGCTCTGAGGACATTGAAGGAGTTATTTCCCCTCGCTCTGAGGACCTTGAAGGAGTTATTTCCCCTCGCTCTGAGGACCTTGAAGGAGTTATTTCCCCTCGCTCTGAGGACCTTGAAGGAGTTATTTCCGCTCTGCAAGGACCGCAGCTTTTGTGGAGTGACGGGTAACGATGGTCCAAGGGTGACTGTTATGCTCAGAGGGTCCCCGGTTCGAGCACAGGGCGGGGCGAGGAGAGGGTCAGGTAACGATGCTCCAAGGGTGACTGTTATGTTCAGAGGGTCCCCGGATCGAGCACAGGGTGGGGCGAGGAGAGGGTCAGATAACGTGACTGTGACATAGACGTTGCTTAAAACGTATTATAAACTGGGTGGTTTGAGCGCTGAATGCTGATTGGCCGAAAGCCGTTGTATATCAGATCACATACCACGGGTATGACAAAACATTTATTTTCCCTGCTATAATTATATTGGTAACCAGTTTATAATAGCAATAAAGGCATCTTGGGGTTTTGTGGGATATGGCCAATATATCACGGCTAAGGGTTGTATCCAGGAACACTGTGTTGTGCCTAAGGACAGCCCTTAGCCGTGGTATATTGACCATATACCACACCACCTCCTTGGGCCGTATTGCTTAAATATCAAACGTTACTTTCTCAACTACCTATTGATGGTGTGGAATTGATTTACCAGGTAATTGGTTGGATCACTGAGAACATCAGAACACCTGTTGTCTTCTCTATTCAACTCCACGTGTATCGCCGGGCTCTCCTGGAGAGATAGTTTTATCAATATATTCAGCTCTGTTTACCTTCAGATTTGAAAATGCTAATTAGCATCAAAGTAGACATCATGCAAGAACGACAACTGCCGAAACATCCATTCTATAACGAATGTCACTTTGAACTATCCCCTCTAACCAAGACAGAGGGAGAGACGGACAATTCTACAAAGGAAAGACTTTTCAACAGCGATCAAGACGACACACTGAGCGTAAATATATATATATTGATTGTAATTGTTCGCGAATGAGTGAGCGTTCATGTGTAAAAGATTAGCATTTCAATTGTTATAATTATTAATTCTGTAGTGACTTCTTAGTCGACCCCCACTTCTCTCATCTAACAAGCCGCCATGCCGGTTTAGCCCACTAGGGGCACATTCCCCTATCATTTCTTGTAACCACATTTACCATGTTTGTTTGTTTATGCATTTCTGTGAATTACTTAGTTAGCAATAAATGATGTAAGACAATTGATGCATGGATGACTCATAGTGAAGACTGGGTTCGTGCAGATAACCAACAATTTACGACGTTTGGAATGAGACTAACGTGAGGTAAAATAAAGAAATCATTAATCAGAAGACTATTGATCAGATATGAAAATATCTGAAAGGTTATATTGGGAAATTATAACTTTGTAATCTGAATATTGTCCTAGGTTCCCCGACATCCTAGTTAATTAAAGTTACATGATTAATCAGTTTAATCACGTAATACTAATTACAGAGAATCTTTGATTAAAACTAAGTCTTCAGTTTAATGATAGTAAAGACAAGACACTGTTCTATCTGTCTGCCTGTCTGTCCGGTCGTCTGTAGCTTTGTAATGTGATGCTGCCAGATACCACATTTGTGTAGATATGATATTTGAAGAGGCCAGTCATTAGGATGGCTCCATCTAGCACAGCTTGTTCAGCTCTAGGCAGCATCCCAAATAACACCCTATTCCCTGATATTGCACATTTGGCCATGGCCCATAGAGCTCTGGTGTAAAGTAGTGCACTATAAAAAGGGAATAGGGTGCCATAGGGCTCTGGTATAAAGTAGTGCACTATAAAAAGGGAATAGGGCTCTGGTATAAAGTAGTGCACTATAAAAAGGGAATAGGGCTCTGGTATAAAGTAGTGCACTATAAAAAGGGAATAGGGCTCTGGTATAAAGTAGTGCACTATAAAAAGGGAATAGGGCTCTGGTATAAAGTAGTGCACTATAAAAAGGGAATAGGGCTCTGGTATAAAGTAGTGCACTATAAAAAGGGAATAGGGCTCTGGTATAAAGTAGTGCACTATAAAAAGGGAACAGGGTACCATAGGGCTCTGGTATAAAGTAGTGCACTATAAAAAGGGAATAGGGTGCTATTTGGGACATAGGTTACAACCTCGTTGAAGTGATAGGCCTGTCACAATGGACTCATCTGTTACACACAGAGTAAAGGGCAAGATAGTTGTTTGTCACTGAGCTGACAGATCTGATCTAGGTTAACAACATAACACAGATCTGATCTAGGTTAACAACATAACACAGATCTGATCTAGGTTAACAACATAACAAAGATCTGATCTAGGTTAACAACATAACACAGATCTGATCTAGGTTAACAACATAACACAGATCTGATCTAGGTTAACAACATAACACAGATCTGATCTAGGTTAACAACATAACAAAGTTCTGATCTAGGTTAACAACATAACACAGATCTGATCTAGGTTAACAACATAACACAGATCTGATCTAGGTTAACAACATAACAAAGATCTGATCTAGGTTAACAACATAACACAGATCTGATCTAGGTTAACAACATAACACAGATCTGATCTAGGTTAACAACATAACACAGATCTGATCTAGGTTAACAACATAACACAGATCTGATCTAGGTTAACAACATAACACAGATCTGATCTAGGTTAACAACATAACACAGATCTGATCTAGGTTAACAACATAACACAGATCTGATCTAGGTTAACAACATAACAAAGATCTGATCTAGGTTAACAACATAACACAGATCTGATCTAGGTTAACAACATAACACAGATCTGATCTAGGTTAACAACATAACACAGATCTGATCTAGGTTAACAACATAACAAAGTTCTGATCTAGGTTAACAACATAACACAGATCTGATCTAGGTTAACAACATAACACAGATCTGATCTAGGTTAACAACATAACAAAGATCTGATCTAGGTTAACAACATAACACAGATCTGATCTAGGTTAACAACATAACACAGATCTGATCTAGGTTAACAACATAACACAGATCTGATCTAGGTTAACAACATAACACAGATCTGATCTAGGTTAACAACATAACACAGATCTGATCTAGGTTAACAACATAACACAGATCTGATCTAGGTTAACAACATAACACAGATCTGATCTAGGTTAACAACATAACACAGATCTGATCTAGGTTAACAACATAACACAGATCTGATCTAGGTTAACAACATAACACAGATCTGATCTAGGTTAACAACATAACACAGATCTGATCTAGGTTAACAACATAACACAGATCTGATCTAGGTTAACAACATAACACACATCTGATCTAGGTTAACAACATAACACAGATCTGATCTAGGTTAACAACATAACACAGATCTGATCTAGGTTAACAACATAACACAGATCTGATCTAGGTTAACAACATAACACAGATCTGATCTAGGTTAACAACATAACACAGATCTGATCTAGGTTAACAACATAACACAGATCTGATCTAGGTTAACAACATAACACAGATCTGATCTAGGTTAACAACATAACACAGATCTGATCTAGGTTAACAACATAACACAGATCTGATCTAGGTTAACAACATAACACAGATCTGATCTAGGTTAACAACATAACACAGATCTGATCTAGGTTAACAACATAACACACATCTGATCTAGGTTAACAACATAACACAGATCTGATCTAGGTTAACAACATAACACAGATCTGATCTAGGTTAACAACATAACACAGATCTGATCTAGGTTAACAACATAACACAGATCTGATCTAGGTTAACAACATAACACAGATCTGATCTAGGTTAACAACATAACACAGATCTGATCTAGGTTAACAACATAACAAAGATCTGATCTAGGTTAACAACATAACACAGATCTGATCTAGGTTAACAACATAACACAGATCTGATCTAGGTTAACAACATAACAAAGATCTGATCTAGGTTAACAACATAACACAGATCTGATCTAGGTTAACAACATAGCTCAGATCTGATCTAGGTTAACAATATAATACAGATCTGATCTAGGTTAACAATATAACACAGATCTGATCTAGGTTAACAACATAGCACAGATCTTAAATGGAAGAAGTTTGGAACCAGCAAGACTCTTCCTAGAGTTGGCCGCCCGTCCAAACTGAGCAATCGGGGAAGAAGGGCCTTGGTCAAGGAGGTGACCAAGAACCCGATGCTCACTCTGACAGAGCTCCAGAGTTCCTCTGTGGAGATGGGAGAACCTTCCAGAAGGACAACCATCTCTGCAGAACCACCAATCATGCCTTTATGGTAGAGTGGCCAGATGGAAGCCACTCCTCAGTAAAAGGCACATGACAGCCTGTTTTGAGTTCGCCAAAAGGCACCAAAAGGACTCTGACTATGAGAAAAAAGATTCTCTGGTCTGATGAAACCAAGATTGAACTCTTTGGCCTGAATGCCAAGCATCACGTCTGGAGGAAACCAGGCACCATCCCTACAGTGAAGCATGGTGGAGGCTGCACATGCTGTGGGTATGTTTTTCAGCGGCAGGGACTGGGAGACTAGTCAGGATTGAGGGAAAGATGAACAGAGCAAAGGACAGAGAGATCCTTGATGAAAACCTGCTCCAGAGTGCTCAGGACTTTAGAATGGGGTGAAGGTTCACCTTCAAACAGGACAACAACCCTAAGCACACAGCCAAGACAACACAGGAGTGGCTTCGGGACAGGTCTCTGAATGTCCATGAGTGGCCCAGCCAGAGCCCGGAATTGAGCGCGAACATCTTCAGAGAGACCTGAAAATAGCTGTGCAACGCTCCCCATCCAACCTGACAGAGGTTGAGAGGATCTGCAGAGAAGAATGGGAGAAACTCCACAAATACAGGTGTGCCAAGCTTGTAGCGTCATACCCAAGAAGACTCCAGGCTGTAATCACAGCCAAAGGTTTTTCAACAAAGTACTGAATAAAGAGTCTGAATACTTATGTAAATGTCATGTTTCTAAAAACCTGTTTTTGCTTTTTCATTATGGGGTATTGTGATGTCATTATGGGGTATTGTGATGTCATTATGGGGTGTTGTGATGTCATTATGGGGTGTTGTGATGTCATTATGGGGTGTTGTGATGTCATTATGGGGTGTTGTGATGTCATTATGGGGTGTTGTGATGTCATTATGGGGTGTTGTGTTTAAATTGATGAGGTAATTATTTTATATTACTTTTTTTTAAAGGCTGTAACGTAACAAAATGTGAAAAAAGTCAAGGGGTCTGAATACTTTCCAAATGCATTGTACACTGAGTATAACAAACATTAGGAAAACCTTTCTAATATTGAGTTGTTGTTTGGTTGGTGGACCATTCTTGACATACACTGGAAACTGTTGAGCGTAAAAAACCTAGCAGAGTTCAAGTTCTTGGCACAAGCTAGTGTGTTGGCCTGTCGCCTACTACCATACCCTGTTCAAAGGAGCTTAAATCTTTTGTCTTGCTCATTCACCCTCTGAATGGCACACACACACAATCCATGTCTGTTGTCCCAAGGCTTAAAAATCATTCTTTAACCGGTCTCCTCCCCTTCATCTGCACTGATTGAGGTGGATTTAACAAATGACATCAATAAGAGATCATAGCTTTCACCTGTGTTCACCTGGTCATGTTATTGTAAGAGTGTCCATAAAGGAGGGGGGGGGGGGGGGGTGAAGCTCAATATTAATAAGGTGTTCTTAATGTTTTGTACCCTCAGCGAAAAACCCAGCAGCGGTGCAGTTCTGTATATATTTCTTTCGAATTTTCATTGTTGAATATTAAAAAAAAACAGGAAATCAGCTCCAATCAGCTCCAAGTGATTTTAACTTAATCAATCTATTCTAAAAGTATTTCAATGCGTAATAGAGAGATACGTGATCATATAAAAACGTCAGCAAGGTTGAAATGATTCATTCTTAGTCAAATTATTTATTTCTAATTATATCTGTTTGGGCATCTTGTGGTCAATATGGACGCGCGGGTTGGATCACGTTGATGATCCCTGCAATACGGCATGTCTGATCGCTAATCGTTAGGGGTATAGGCTTGCAAGAGTTTTTGCTTGTGTCTGTCGGGAGTGGTGCGCTATCACGCTTGCTGAGGAAATACCAGAGGAAAGTGGAGAACATGCTTTGAGTTTTGTGCGTTTTCTGTTGTGCCCCACCCGCAAAACCTGCGATTTATTTTAATCTGAGCCTGCAGGAGAAATCCGATGTGAAGGAGAGAAATTGAGAATTAGTTGACAAATCATGAGGCAAAAAAAACAGCACTTTGTCCCTCTTTTTGAAGTTTTGCTTAGATGTATTTTTTATAAAACTAAATCAAAAGTGGTGTGGCCCAGATTGAATATTGCTGTCCGCTATGGCAAGTGCCGCATTGCCACAGGTTTCTGGTGGCCTGGCTGGCTGACCTCGGAGTCAATATGAACTCCGCTGTTCAATCAGCAAAAACGCTCTGTATCACGTCAAGTTGGCCCATGTTACTGCTCTGCCATAGAGACTGGGACAATTTATGAAATATCCGGACAAGGTGTTGTGAATATGTCAGCGGTGGTGTCGATGACAGTCTCATCAAAGGGAAACATGAACATGGAGTGACATAGACAACTTGAAGATGAGTTTTGCGCACCCGGAACAAACTAGTCTCTATCTTTAAAAAATTCAAAATCACGTAAGATTGGGATTTGTACAGTGGTGTGTTTGTATAGCAAGGCGTTGCCTACAGCATATATAAGGTCCCACAGTTGACAGTGCATGTCAGAGCAAAAACCAAGCTATGAGGTCGAAGGAATAGTCCATAGATCTCAAAGACAGGATTGTGTCGAGGCACAGATCTGGGGAAGGGTACAAAAAAAATGTGTGCAGCATTGAAGGTCCCCAAGAACACAGTGGCCTCCATCATTCTTAAATGGAAGAAGTTTGGAACCACCAAGACTCTTCCGGCAGTGAGTAGGACATGTTGGACAAAACCCTCTGAGTCGATGATGGCTCCGAAAGCCTTTTGGAGTGGGTCTGTGGACTTTTCCATGTGAATATTAAAGTTACCAAATATGTGAATATTATCTGCTATGACTACAAGGTCCGATAGGAATTCAGGGAACTCAGTGAGGAACGCTGTATATGGCCCAGGAGGCCTGTAAACAGTAGCTATAAAAAGTGATTGAGTAGTTTGCATAGATTTCATGACTAGAAGCTCAAAAGATGAAAATGCAGTAATTTTTTCTGTAAATTGAAATTTAGTGTCGTAAATGTTAGCAACAGCTCCACCTTTGCGGGATGCACTGGGGATATGGTCACTAGCGTAACCAGGAGGTGAGGCCTCATCCCTTTGCGGGATGCACGGGGGATATGGTCACTAGCGTAACCAGGAGGTGAGGCCTCATCCCTTTGCGGGATGCACGGGGGATATGGTCACTAGCGTAACCAGGAGGTGAGGCCTCATCCCTTTGCGGGATGCACGGGGGATATGGTCACTAGCGTAACCAGGAGGTGAGGCCTCATCCCTTTGCGGGATGCACGGGGGATATGGTCACTAGAGTAACCAGGAGGTGAGGCCTCATCCCTTTGCGGGATGCACGGGGGGATATGGTCACTAGCGTAACCAGGAGGTGAGGCCTCATCCCTTTGCGGGATGCACGGGGGGATATGGTCACTAGCGTAACCAGGAGGTGAGGCCTCATCCCTTTGCGGGATGCACGGGGGGATATGGTCACTAGCGTAACCAGGAGGTGAGGCCTCATCCCTTTGCGGGATGCACGGGGGGATATGGTCACTAGCGTAACCAGGAGGTGAGGCCTCATCCCTTTGCGGGATGCACGGGGGGATATGGTCACTAGCGTAACCAGGAGGTGAGGCCTCATCCCTTTGCGGGATGCACGGGGGGATATGGTCACTAGCGTAACCAGGAGGTGAGGCCTCAAATCAAATCAAATCAAATCAAATTTTATTTGTCACATACACATGGTTAGCAGATGTTAATGCGAGTGTAGCGAAATGCTTGTGCTTCTAGTTCTGACAATGCAGTAATAACCAACAAGTAATCTAACTAACAATTCCAAAACTACTGTCTTGTACACAGTGTGAGGGGATAAAGAATATGTACATAAGGATATATGAATGAGTGATGGTACAGAGCAGCATAGGCAGATACAGTAGATTGTATCGAGTACAGTATATACATATGAGATGAGTATGTAAACAAAGTGGCATAGTTAAAGTGGCTAGTGATACATGTATTACATAAGGATACAGTCGATGATATAGAGTACAGTATATACGTATGCCTATGAGATGAATAATGTAGGGTAAGTAACATTATATAAGGTAGCATTGTTTAAAGTGGCTAGTGATATATTTACATCATTTCCCATCAATTCCCAATATTAAAGTGGCTGGAGTTGAGTCAGTGTCAGTGTGTTGGCAGCAGCCACTCAATGTTAGTGGTGGCTGTTTAACAGTCTGATAGCCTTGAGATAGAAGCTGTTTTTCAGTCTCTCGGTCCCAGCTTTGATGCACCTGTATTGACCTCGCCTTCTGGATAATAGCGGGGTGAACAGGCAGTGGCTCGGGTGGTTGATGTCCTTGATGATCTTTATGGCCTTCCTGTGACATCGGGTGGTGTAGGTGTCCTGGAGGGCAGGTAGTTTGCCCCCGGTGATGCGTTGTGCAGACCTCACTACCCTCTGGAGAGCCTTACGGTTGAGGGCGGAGCAGTTGCCGTACCAGGCGGTGATACAGCCCGCCAGGATGCTCTCGATTGTGCATCTGTAGAAGTTTGTGAGTGCTTTTGGTGACAAGCCGAATTTCTTCAGCCTCCTGAGGTTGAAGAGGCGCTGCTGCGCCTTCTTCACAATGCTGTCTGTGTGAGTGGACCAATTCAGTTTGTCTGTGATGTGTATGCCGAGGAACTTAAAACTTGCTACCCTCTCCACTACTGTTCCATCGATGTGGATAGGGGGGTGTTCCCTCTGCTGTTTCCTGAAGTCCACAATCATCTCCTTAGTTTTGTTGACGTTGAGTGTGAGGTTATTTTCCTGACACCACACTCCGAGGGCCCTCACCTCCTCCCTGTAGGCCGTCTCGTCGTTGTTGGTAATCAAGCCTACCACTGTTGTGTCGTCCGCAAACTTGATGATTGAGTTGGAGGCGTGCGTGGCCACGCAGTCGTGGGTGAACAGGGAGTACAGGAGAGGGCTCAGAACGCACCCTTGTGGGGCCCCAGTGTTGAGGATCAGCGGGGAGGAGATGTTGTTGCCTACCCTCACCACCTGGGGGCGGCCCGTCAGGAAGTCCAGTACCCAGTTGCACAGGGCGGGGTCGAGACCCAGGGTCTCGAGCTTGATGACGAGCTTGGAGGGTACTATGGTGTTGAATGCCGAGCTGTAGTCAATGAACAGCATTCTCACGTAGGTATTCCTCTTGTCCAGATGGGTTAGGGCAGTGTGCAGTGTGGTTGAGATTGCATCGTCTGTGGACCTATTTGGGCGGTAAGCAAATTGGAGTGGGTCTAGGGTGTCAGGTAGGGTGGAGGTGATATGGTCCTTGACTAGTCTCTCAAAGCACTTCATGATGACGGAAGTGAGTGCTACGGGGCGGTAGTCGTTTAGCTCAGTTACCTTAGCTTTCTTGGGAACAGGAACAATGGTGGCCCTCTTGAAGCATGTGGGAACAGCAGACTGGTATAGGGATTGATTGAATATGTCCGTAAACACACCGGCCAGCTGGTCTGCGCATGCTCTGAGGGCGCGGCTGGGGATGCCGTCTGGGCCTGCAGCCTTGCGAGGGTTAACACGTTTAAATGTCTTACTCACCTCGGCTGCAGTGAAGGAGAGACCGCAAGTTTTCATTGCAGGCCGTGTCAGTGGCACTGTATTGTCCTCAAAGCGGGCAAAAAAGTTATTTAGTGTGCCTGGGAGCAGGGCATCCTGGTCCGTGACTGGGCTGGATTTCTTCCTGTAGTCCGTGATTGACTGTAGACCCTGCCACATGCCTCTTGTGTCTGAGCCGTTGAATTGAGATTCTACTTTGACTCTGTACTGACGCTTAGCTTGTTTGATAGCCTTGCGGAGGGAATAGCTGCACTGTTTGTATTCGGTCATGTTACCAGACACCTTGCCCTGATTAAAAGCAGTGGTTCGCGCTTTCAGTTTCACACGAATGCTGCCATCAATCCACGGTTTCTGGTTAGGGAATGTTTTAATCGTTGCTATGGGAACGACATCTTCAACGCACGTTCTAATGAACTCGCACACCGAATCAGCGTATTCGTCAATGTTGTTGTCTGACGCAATACGAAACATGTCCCAGTCCACGTGATGGAAGCAGTCTTGGAGTGTGGAGTCAGCTTGGTCGGACCAGCGTTGGACAGACCTCAGCGTGGGAGCCTCTTGTTTTAGTTTCTGTCTGTAGGCAGGGATCAACAAAATGGAGTCGTGGTCAGCTTTTCCGAAAGGGGGGCGGGGCAGGGCCTTATATGCGTCGCGGAAGTTAGAGTAACAATGATCCAAGGTCTTTCCACCCCTGGTTGCGCAATCGATATGCTGATAAAATTTGGGGAGTCTTGTTTTCAGATTAGCCTTGTTAAAATCCCCAGCTACAATGAATGCAGCCTCCGGATAAATGGTTTCCAGTTTGCAAAGAGTCAAATAAAGTTCATTCAGAGCCAACGATGTGTCTGCTTGGGGGGGGGATATATACGGCTGTGATTATAATCGAAGAGAATTCTCTTGGTAGATAATGCGGTCTACATTTGATTGTGAGGAATTCTAAATCAGGTGAACAGAAGGATTTGAGTTCCTGTGCGGGATGCACGGGGGGATTTTTAAATGTTTTATTTCACCATTTTTAAACCAACTGTGACCTGGCCAAGGGGGGATTTGGCCAAGGGGGGATTTTTAAATGTTTTATTTCACCATTTTTAAACCAACTGTGACCTGGCCAAGATAAAGCAAAGCAGTGCGACAAAAACAACAACACAGATATACATGGAATAAAAAAACATACAGTCATTAACACAATATAAAAATATAGATACAGTGTGTGCAAATGTAGTAAGATTAGGCAAGTAAGGCAATAAATAGGCCATAGTGGCTAAATAATTACAATTTAGCATTAACACTGGAGTGATAGATGTGCAGATGATGATGGGCAAGTAGAGATACTGGGGTGCAGAAGAGAAAAAATAAATAACAATATGGGGATGAGGTAGTTGGGTGGGCAATTTATAGATGGGCTGTGTACAGGTACAGTGATCGGTAAGCTGCTCTGACAGCTGATGCTTAAAGTTAGTGAGGGAGATATAAGACTCTAGCTTCAGTGATTTTTGCAATTTGTTCTAGTCTTTGGCAGCAGAGAACTGGAAGGAAAGGAGGGTTAGAGAGAGGAGTTGGCTTTGGGGGTGACCAGTGAGATATACCTGATGAAGTTGCCAATTAACTATTTTCTTTGTGGATTTTTGACGTGTACTTGGGGTTATTGTCTTGCTGGAAGATCCACTTGCGACCATGTTTCAGCCTCCTAGCAGAGGCAAATCCCGAACTCTACCTTTTAACTCAAATAAAATGGCTGTTCAGTGACCAGTTCAGACAATACTGCAGGTCCCAGGTCAGTTCTAAATGGTCCTTTCATGCAAAACGCTTTGAAAGGGACTTCCGTGTACATTAGTCCTTTTTAATGTTTTCATACTTGCAGATTAATGCTTTTCCTGTATATTTTAGTAGATGTGTATCAATGTTTTGGGGAGGGAAAGCCGAGGTTCTTCTGGAAGTTTTTTTTTTAAATGAACAGCGTCGGTGTTTAATCATGAAACAAACATGCATTTTTAAACATGGGTTGGTGGTAGCTTTTACAGCAAACTCATGCCACCGTTTATTTCAGGCCTGGTAGCTTTTACAGCAAACTCATGCCACCGTTTATTTCAGGCTTGGTAACTTTGCTACAAAACCTAGCAGTAATTTTAGTCTTGGTAACTTTACAGTAAACACGAGCTAAAATAATTTTGTGATGACACAGTCGTATATCAGAGTACCTGTTCAGATGTGTATAGTATTCATGCAGTATAGATTGTATTACTTTGCAGATAAACTAAACAGTGGAAGTATTTACCTCTAACCCTTTCTCTCTAACCCTTTCTCTCTAACCCTGCCTCTCCAACCCTGCCTCTCTAACCCTGCCTCTCCAACCCTGCCTCTCTAACCCTGCCTCTCCAACCCTGCCTCTCCAACCCTGCCTCTCCAACCCTGCCTCTCTAACCCTGCCTCTCTAACCCTGCCTCTCTAACCCTGCCTCTCTAACCCTGCCTCTCTAAACCTGCCTCTCTAACCCTGCCTCTCCAACCCTGCCTCTCTACCCTGCCTCTCCAACCCTGCCTCTCCAACCCTCTCAGCCTGGCGCTGGAAAGTGTATGATCGCCAACCCTATGCCCGCATGCCGCTTCTCCAGTCAATGGAGGATGCATGTGGGGACAGAGGTTGCCTCTGTCCAAGGTTGGATACGCCATGCTAGGAGATACCTCCCTCGATGTTTGGCAAGAGAAAACGTGTCTTGTGATGTGGACAAAGTGTTGTGGCCAAACCCAGGCCAGAGAAGAGATGAAGCGTAGCACTGGTGACTGCCCCCCCCCCCTACCAATTCCTGGACTGACCCCCCCAGGACCCCTCGCACACAATTGTGTTCTTTACTGTATTCTAAAGAATATACTTTTGGTTTACATATGTTTATGGTTTTGTTGTATGCTGCTGTATACAACAGTAATGTTTGGCCTAATATTTTGGTCAATCAACAACAAGTGGGACACAATCATGAAGTGGAACGACATTTATTGGATATTTCAAACTTTTTTAATAAATCAAAAACTGAAAAATTGCACAAATGATTCAGCCCCCTTAAGTTAATACTTTGTAGCGCCACCTTTTGCTGCGATTACAGCTGTAAGTCGCTTGGGTTATGTCTCTATCAGTTTTGCACATCGAGAGACTGACATTTTTTCCCATTCCTCCTTGCAAAAGAGCTTGAGTTCAGTGAGGTTGGATGGAGAGCATTTGTGAACAGCAGTTTTCAGTTCTTTCCACAGATTCTCGATTGGATTCAGGTCTGGACTTTGACTTGGCCATTCTAACACCTGGATATGTTTATTTTTGAACCATTCCATTGTAGATTTTGCTTTATGTTTTGGATCATTGTCTTGTTGGAAGACAAATCTCCGTCCCAGTCTCAGGTCTTTTGCAGACTCCATCAGGTTTTCTTCCAGAATGGTCCTGTATTTGGCTCCATCCATCTTCCCATCAATTTTAACCATCTTCCCTGTCCCTGCTGAAGAAAAGCAGGCCCAAACCATGATGCTGCCACCACCATGTTTGACAGTGGGGATGGTGTGTTCAGGGTGATGAGCTGTGTTGCTTTTAGGCCAAACATAACATTTTGCATTGTTGCCAAAAAGTTCAATTTTGGTTTCATCTGACCAGAGCACCTTCTTCCACATGTTTGGTGTGTCTCCCAGGTGGCTTGTGGCAAACTTTAAACTGCACTTTTTATGGATATCTTTAAGAAATGGCTTTCTTCTTGCCACTCTTCCATAAAGGCCAGATTTGTGCAATATACGACTGATTGTTGTTCTATGGACAGAGTCTCCCACCTCAGCTGTAGATCTCTGCAGTTCATCCAGAGTGATCATGGGCCTCTTGGCTGCATCTCTGATCAGTCTTCTCCTTGTATGAGCTGAAAGTTTAGAGGGACGGCCAGGTCTTGGTAGATTTGCAGTGGTCTGATACTCCTTCCATTTCAATATTATCGCTTGCACAGTGCTCCTTGGGATGTTTAAAGCTTGGGAAATCTTTTTGTATCCAAATCCGGCTTGAAACTGCTTCACAACAGTATCTCAGACCTGCCTGGTGTGTTCCTTGTTCTTCATGATGCTCTCTGCGCTTTTAACGGACCTCTGAGACTATCACAGTGCAGGTGCATTTATACGGAGACTTGATTACACACAGGTGGATTGTATTTATCATCATTAGTCATTTAGGTCAACATTGGATCATTCAGAGATCCTCACTGAACTTCTGGAGAGAGTTTGCTGCACTGAAAGTAAAGGGGCTGAATAATTTTGCACGCCCAATTTTTCAGTTTTTGATTTGTTAAAAAAAAAATAATATCCAATAAATGTCGTTCCACTTCATGATTGTGTCCCACTTGTTGTTGATTCTTCACAAAAAAATACAGTTTTATATCTTTATGTTTGAAGCCTGAAATGTGGCAAAAGGTCGCAAAGTTCAAGGGGGCCGAATACTTTCGCAAGGCACTGTATGTCTCTCCCTTTGATTCCTTCCCTATATATTTCTCTCCCTTTGGTTCCTCCCCTATATATGTCACTCCCTTTGGTTCCTTTCCTATATATGTCACTCCCTTTGGTTCCTTCCCTATATATGTCACTCCCTTTGGTTCCTTCCCTATATATGTCTCTCCCTTTGGTTCCTTCCCTATAGATGTCACTGCCTTTGGTTCCTTCCCTATATATGTCACTCCCTTTGGTTCCTTCCCTATATATGTCACTCCCTTTGGTTCCTTCCCTATATATGTCACTCCCTTTGGTTCCTTCCCTATATATGTTCCTTCCCTATATATGTCTCTCCCTTTGGTTCCTTCCCTATATATGTCTCTCCCTTTGGTTCCTTCCCTATATATGTCACTCCCTTTGGTTCCTTCCCTATATATGTCTCTCCCTTTGGTTCCTTCCCTATATATGTCTCTCCCTTTGGTTCCTTCCCTATATATGTCACACCCTTTGGTTCCTTCCCTATATATGTTCCTTCCCTATATATGTAACTCCCTTTGGTTCCTTCCCTATATATGTCACTCCCTTTGGTTCCTTCCCTATATATGTCACTCCCTTTGGTTCATTCCCTATATATGTCTCTCCCTTTGGTTCCTTCCCTATATATGTCTCTCCCTTTGGTTCCTTCCCTATATATGTCTCTCCCTTTGGTTCCTTCCCTATATATGTCTCTCCCTTTTGTTCCTTCCCCAGGCGTTATTGTTTCAGTTCCATGTCTGTGCGTTGTTCATGTTTCTCGTTTTGTTCGTTTATTTATTAAATTATTCACTCCCTGAACTTACTTCCCGACTCCCAGGGCCCACGTTACACATTGACATTAATACACGACTAAGTGAAATATTGACTGCAGTGGAAGTTAGACCTCACTTTTCACGTGATTTATTTCTGTTACATGAATTAAACGTTATAGTAGCTGCCTCTTAGAATCAGTTCCCCAGCATCCCTCCCTCAGCGCTATTATAAAATGGGCTATTAGGAGCCTGAGACGGATGAGAGCTCTGCCTGCTGGGAAGGGATGGGCTGGAGCTCTGCTCTCTGATAGAGGTATGTGCTGGAGCTCTACTCTCTGATAGAGGGATGGGCTGGAGCTCTACTCTCTGACAGAGGGATGGGCTGGAGCTCTGCTCTCTGATAGAGGGATGGGCTGGAGCTCTGCTCTCTGATAGAGGGATGGGCTGGAGCTCTACTCTCAGAGGGATGGGCTGGAGCTCTACTCTCTGATTGAGGGATGGGCTGGAGCTCTACTCTCTGATAGAGGGATGGGCTGGAGCTCTACTCTCTGATTGAGGGATGGGCTGGAGCTCTGCTCTCTGATAGAGGGATGGGCTGGAGCTCTGCTCTCTGATTGAGGGATGGGCTGGAGCTCTGCTCTCTGATAGAGGGATGGGCTGGAGCTCTACTCTCTGATAGAGGGATGGGCTGCTGCTCTACTCTCTGATTGAGA
Source organism: Oncorhynchus clarkii lewisi (assembly GCF_045791955.1). Taxonomy (NCBI): domain Eukaryota; kingdom Metazoa; phylum Chordata; class Actinopteri; order Salmoniformes; family Salmonidae; genus Oncorhynchus; species Oncorhynchus clarkii. The sequence continues at coordinate 94,209 of NW_027261090.1, forward strand.
GATGGGCTGGAGCTCTAATCTATGATAGAGGGATGGGCTGGAGCCCTATGATAGAGGGATGGGCTGGAGCTCTATGATAGAGGGATGGGCTGGAGCTCTACTCTCTGATAGAGGGAGGGGTTGGAGCTCTATGATAGAGGGAGGGGTTGGAGCTCGATGATAGAGGGATGGGCTGGAGCTCTACTCTCTGATAGAGGGAGGGGCTGGAGCTCTACTCTCTGATAGAGGGAGGGGCTGGAGCTCTATTATAGAGGGATGGGCTGGAGCTCTACTCTCTGATAGAGGGATAGGCTGGAGCTCTACTCTCTGATAGAGGGATGGGCTGCTGCTCTGCTCTCTGATAGAGGTATGGGCTGGAGCTCTACTCTCTGATAGAGGGATGGACTGCAGCTCTACTCTCTGATAGAGGTATGGGCTGGAGCTCTACTCTCTGATAGAGGGATGGGCTGCAGCTCTACTCTCTGATAGAGGGATGGGCTGGAGCTCTACTCTCTGATAGAGGGATGGGCTGCAGCTCTACTCTCTGACAGAGGGATGGGCTGGAGCTCTACTCCCTGATAGAGGGATGGGCTGGAGAAATTTATGGAAAAAAAAATCAAGACAAACATGTGACCAACAGGGGGTTCTGGGTGAGTTTGGTGCTGACTCACCTGGGGTGACCGAGAAGCGTTCCGCCTGCCATCTCGACTCCCAGACGGACCCCCCGAGCACCGATCGGCCGTGTGTCCTCTCTGACCACAGCTGGTGCAGGGGGGGGCCTCCTCCTCCGGTACCCCTCGGCACGGCCCCTCCCAACTCCATCGGAATGGCAGCGGGATGCTGGGTGGTGGAACGCACAGGACCCTCTCCGAACGCCCGCGGGCAGCCAGCAGATTGTCCAGCAGGATGGTCAATTAGTTCACCTAGGGAGAGAGCGGTGTCCCGACACGCCAGCTCCCTGCGGACGTCCTCCCGGAGACTACACCGGTAGTGGTCGATAAGGGCCCTGTCGTTCCACCCAGATCCAGCTGCCAAGGTCCGGAACTCCAGCGCGTATCCTGGGCGCTCCTCCGCTCCTGCCTAAGATGAAACAGTCGCTCCTCTGGAGGGTGGTCAAACACGGCACGAAAGCGGCGGGTAAACTCTGGGTAGTGCTCCTTCGCTGAGTCTGGGCCAGACTGCGTTCGCCCACTCCAGAGCACGACCCTTCAGGGGCGAGGGATAGAGGGATGACGAGGACACTCACACTCTCCGCTCCCATGGGTCTCACGGTTGCCAGTTGGAGTAAGAACCCCTGGCACCCCGCCGCCGCTCCATCAGAGAGAGTGGAGAGGAGACCACTCCTCTCCCATCGGTCCATTCTCTCTATCATTTGATCCATCGCCGATCCGATCCGATGGAGGACGGTGGTGTGGTGGAGAACCCGTTCCTCCATCGATGGGAGAGGGTTGGCTGCTGCTCCTGCTGACTCCATTTATATGGTGCGGGATTCTGTAACGATCTGGGTGTTGTGGGTGCGAAGTCAGGCGCAGGAAACAGAGAGTTCAAGGTAGTGCTCTTTTTAATGCACACACGGCGAACGTAGACCACCCCACAAAACACTGGGCGAAAAACAAATGCCCCAAAAAGGGGGACTAAAACAGTCCAGCAAAAACCCACGAACAGGAACAAATACGTTCGACTCAAACACAAACAATACCGCACAAAGAAACAGGCTGACTAATAAAGCCCAACTAATCACCACAATGCATAACATGTGTAACCAATAAACAGACAAGGAGGGGGAGGAAAAGAATCAGTGGCAGCTAGTAGGCCGGCGACGACGACCGCCGAGCGCCACCCGAACGGGAAGGGGAGACACCCTCGGTAGGAGTCGTGACAGTCATCCACAAAGCAGATGTCCTAACCGACTTGCCAAAAACTATAAGAAATGTGTAGTGGTTGAATAGGGTAGGGGAGTAAGATGGAGAATAGGGTTAATTTGCTTAATTTTGTGTCAGGGGCAGCTACATTGCAATATGGAAGACCCGCAAGAATAGTTTTCGGGGACAGGGGTCTGTGGATGTGGTGGAAATGCTGGAGGGGATGTTGGCAGTGAGACTGAGGGTTGAGTTTGCCTATTACAAACTGGTTAACAATATTTAACTATTTATTTATGAGTATATGGGGTATTCAGAGGCTGTTGTGTTTAGTTACTGTGGAGGAGGAATTGGTGTTGTGTTTTAATTGATGTGTTACTATGGTTTTGTATGAGTGTTTATTGTGTTGTGGGCTCCCACACCCAATAAAGATGATTTAAAACTCTAACTCTCTCTCTTTCGCGTTCTCCCTCTCTATCTCGTGTTCTCTCTCTCTCTCTCTCTCGTTCTCTCTCGTTCTCTCTGTCTCTGTCTCTCTCTCTCTCGTTCTCTCTCGTTCTCTCTGTCTCTGTCTCTCTCTAGTCCTCTAAGTCTCTCTCTGTCTTTGTCTCTTGTTTATCACTTCTCACAGGGCAGGAGGAGATGAGAAGAGCAGGCCAATGTAAATCGCATCCATACTATAATTTCCGTTTAGTTTTTGCTTTTTTGAAGTGCTCTGGGGCGGGTCTCTGGGTTTGGAAAAGGAATAGTCGTGTTATTGTTACTTCTGAAATGTGTTGTTGTTCGAAGTGTTTGAGTGTTGATATGGTAATCTCTTTTATGGTCTTAATTCCTTTTTAGACTAATGGTTCTGTAGGGCCATTTTAGACTCGAACACAACAGACACAATCCTATCCGCGACATGAGTGCCAAGCAGATAGCAGCCGATGACTTTGTGTCCAACCATGTTGGCTCCTCGTGGTGAAAGCGGTTGCCATGGAAACCCACCGTGTTGTGGCGCTGGTACGGAGGAAAGTGTAGCTGCATGGCACTCTGGGTATTGGAACAGATAGCACAACACTCTGTGGATTATTACCTCATATGTTAAAACTTCTTGAGGCTATGGGTTCCCCTACAGGAACTCCACCCACCCCCCTTCAGCTGAAACGGTGGTGCAGGGAATGCAAAAATATTCTTAGAAATATTTAACCTCCACACATTAACAAGTCCAATACCTCAAATGAAAGATAAACACCTTGTTCATCTACCCAGTGTGTCAGATTTTTTAAATGTTTTACGGCGAAAACACAGCATATATTTATGTTAGACCACCACCAAAACAAAGACAAAAGGCAGCCATTTTGTACCACAAAAGATAAAATGACAAAAGCAGGATTAAAAAAAAAATCATTCACTAACCTCTTGAAAATCTTCATCAGATGACAGTCATATGACATGTTACACAGTACATTTATGTTTTGTTCGATAATATGCATTTTATATCCATAAACCTCGGTTTACATTGACGCCATGTTCAGAAAATTCTCCAAAATGTCCGGAGGAATTATAGAAAGCTACGCCAGATAACAGAAATACTCATCATAAACTTTGACTAAAGTTACATGTTCTACATATAATTAAAAAGATACGCTGGTTCTTAATGCAACCGCTGTGTCACATTTTTTTTTAACGTTACGGAATTAGCCTACCATGCAATAATCTGAGACGGCGCTCAGACGTAACAATATTTCTCCGCCATGTTGGAGTCAACAGAAATACAAAATTACAACATAAATATTCCCTTACCTTTGATGGTCTTCGATCAGAATGTAGTGGAAGGAGTCCTAGTTCAACAATACATTGTTTTGTTTCATAATGTTCAATTCTAGTGTCCATGTAGTAGCATCTGCTACCACTTTCAGCTCAAATGCCCAAAAAATGACTTCTGGTCCAGGATAACTTTGCATCAAAACTTCCAAATGACATATTACAGGTCGACAAACTGGTCAAACTAAGTGCAGAATCAATCTTCAGGATGTTATAATCATATCTCTCCCTGTAACTGTGTATATCTCTCCCTCTATTTGTAACTGTGTATATCTCTCCCTGTAACTGTGTATATCTCTATCTGTAACTGTGTATATCTCTCCCTGTAACTGTGTATATCTCTATCTGTAACTGTGTATATCTCTCCCTGTAAATGTAACTGTGTATATCTCTATCTGTAACTGTGTATATCTCTATCTGTAACTGTGTATATCTCTATCTGTAACTGTGTATATCTCTATCTGTACCTGTGTATATCTCTCCCTCTATTTGTAACTGTATATATATAACTGTGTATATCTCTATCTGTAACTGTGTACATCTCTCCCTGTAACTGTGTATATCTCTATCTGTCACGTTCTGACCTTTATTTCCGTTGTATTGTATTTATTTAGTATGGTCATTGCGTGAGTTGGGTGGGCAGTCTATGTTTGTTTTTCTATGTTTTGGGGCATTTCTATGTTTTCGGCCTAGTATGGTTCTCAATCAGAGGCAGGTGTCATTAGTTGTCTCTGATTGAGAATCATACTTAGGTAGCCTGGGTTGCACTGTTTGTTTGTGGGTGATTGTCTATGTTAGTGGCTTGTGTCAGCACAGGTCTCATTTTGTAGCGAATTTGTCGAATTTGGTTTATTGTTTTTGTTTCTTTATTAAAGATTTTACCATGGACACTTACCACGCCGCATATTGGTTCTCTGATCCTTCTCGCCTCTCCTCTTCAGACGAAGAGGAGGACGACCGTGACAGAATCACCCACCAACCAAGGACCAAGCGGCGTGGTAGAAAACAGCGACGACAGCAGCAGCAGCAGCAGCAACAACAGCGGCTGGTATCACAGGACTCCTGGACATGGGAGGAGATACTGAACGGAGAGGGACCCTGGGCACAGGCTTGGGAATATCGCCGCCCCAAAGCAGAGCTGGAGGCAGTGAAAGCTGAGCAGCAGCGATATGAGGAGGCAGCACGGCAGTGCGACAGGTACGAGAGACAGCCCCAACATTTTTTGGGGGGGGAGGCACACGAGGGGTGGAGCTAAGCCAGGTAGCAGACCTGCGCTCACTCCTCGTGCTTATTATAAGCAGCGAGATACTGGGCAGGCACCGTGTTATGCGGTTAAGCGCACGGTGTCGCCAGTACGTGTCCATAGCCCGGTGCGCTATAGGACAGCCCCCCGAGAGTGTCGTGCGGGCATCGAGCCAGGGCGTATGGTGCCTGCTCAGCGGGTCTGGTCGCCGGTACGCAGTTTTGGCCCAGGGTATCCTGCGCCGGCGAATGTGGGAATGGAGCCGAAGGGAGAGGTGCGTGTAGTAAGCACTAGATCTCCCGTGCTTACCCACAGCCCGGTTCAACCTGTGCCTGCACTCTGGACGGTCCGGGCTAGAGTGGTTATCCAGCCTGGGGAAGTGGTGCCAAGGTTGCGCACCAGAGCTCCAGTGCTCCCCCACAGCCCGGTCTTTCAGGTGCCTCCTCTTAACCCAAAGCCTCCTGAAGGTCTTCCCAGCCTGGTGGTTCCTGTGGCAGCCCCACGCACCAGGCTGTCTCTCTGTCTCCTCCCTGCAGGTGGTCCTGTCTGTCCGGCGCCGCTGCCGGAGTCTCCCGCCTGTCCGGCGCCTCTGCCGGAGTCTCCCGCCTGTCCGGCGCCTCTGCCGGAGTCTCCCGCCTGTCCGGCGCCTCTGCCGGAGTCTCCCGCCTGTCCGGCGCCTCTGCCGGAGTCTCCCGCCTGTCCGGCGCCTCTGCCGGAGTCTCCCGCCTGTCCGGCGCCTCTGCCGGAGTCTCCCGCCTGTCCGGCGCCTCTGCCGGAGTCTCCCGCCTGTCCGGCGCCTCTGCCGGAGTCTCCCGCCTGTCCGGCGCCTCTGCCGGAGTCTCCCGCCTGTCCGGCGCCTCTGCCGGAGTCTCCCGCCTGTCCGGCGCCTCTGCCGGAGTCTCCCGCCTGTCCGGCGCCTCTGCCGGAGCCCCCCGCCTGCCCGGCGCCGCTGCCGGAGCCCCCCGCCTGCCCGGCGCCGCTGCCGGAGCCCCCCGCCTGCCCGGCGCCGCTGCCGGAGCCCCCCGCCTGCCCGGCGCCGCTGCCGGAGCCCCCCGCCTGCCCGGTGCCGCTACCGGAGCCCCCCGCCTGTCCGGCGCCGCTGCCGGAGCCCCTCTGCCCAGAGCTGCTGCCGCCCCTCTGTCCCGAGCAGCTGCCCCTCTGTCCCGAGCATCTGCCCCTCTGTCCCGAGCATCTGCCCCTCTGTCCCGAGCATCTGCCCCTCTGTCCCGAGCAGCTGCCCTCTCTGTCCCGAGCTGCCCCTCTGTCCCGAGCAGCCCCTCTGTCCAGTGGGGTCATTGAGAGGGGTGGTCATGGTGAGAAAGCCACGGAGGCGGACAATAAGGCGGACTAAGACAATGATGAAGTGGAGTCCGCGTCCCGCGCCAGAGCCGCCACCGCGGACAGACGCCCACCCAGACCCTCCCCTATAGGTCAAGGTTTTGCGGTCGGAGTCCGCACCTTTGGGGGGGGGGGGGGGGGTACTGTCACGTTCTGACCTTTATTTCCGTTGTATTGTATTTATTTAGTATGGTCAGGGCGTGAGTTGGGTGGGCAGTCTGTTTGTTTTTCTATGTTTTGGGGCATTTCTATGTTTTCGGCCTAGTATGGTTCTCAACCAGAGGCAGGTGTCATTAGTTGTCTCTGATTGAGAATCATACTTAGGTAGCCTGGGTTGCATTGTTTGTTTGTGGGTGATTGTCTATGTTAGTGGCTTGTGTCAGCACAGGTCTCATTTTGTAGCTTCACGGTCGAATTTGGTTTATTGTTTTTGTTACTCTTTTGTATAGTGTTCAGTCTTTCTTTATTAAAGATTTTACCATGGACACTTACCACGCCGCATATTGGTCCTCTGATCCTTCTCGCCTCTCCTCTTCAGACGAAGAGGAGGACGACCGTGAAACTATCTGTAATTGTGTATATCTCTATCTGTAACTGTGTATCTCTCTCCCTGTAACTGTGTATATCTCTATCTGTAACTGTGTATATCTCTCCCTCTATCTGTAACTGTGTATATCTCTATCTGTAACTGTGTATATCTCTCCCTGTAACTGTGTATATCTCTCCCTCTTCCTGTAACTGTGTATATCTCTCCCTGTAACTGTGTATATCTCTCCCTGTAACTGTGTATATCTCTCCCTGTAACTGTGTATATCTCTCCCTCTTCCTGTAACTGTGTATATCTCTCCCTCTATCTGTAACTGTGTATATCTCTACCTGCAACTGTGTATATCTCTATCTGTAACTGTGTATCTCTCTCCCTGTAACTGTGTATATCTCTATCTGTAACTGTGTATCTCTCTCCCTGTAACTGTGTATATCTCTCCCTCTATCTGTAACTGTGTATATCTCTATCTGTAACTGTGTATATCTCTCCCTGTAACTGTGTATATCTCTCCCTGCAACTGTGTATATCCCTACCTGCAACTGTGTATATCCCTACCTGCAACTGTGTATATCTCTCCTTGTAACTGTGTATATCTCTCCCTCTATCTGTAACTGTGTATCTCTCTCCCTGTAACTGTGTATATCTCTATCTGTAACTGTGTATATCTCTATCTGTAACTGTGTATATCTCTCCCTCTATCTGTAACTGTGTATATCTCTACCTGCAACTGTGTATATCTCTCCCTGTAACTGCGTATATCTCTCCCTGTAACTGTGTATATCTCTATCTGTAACTGTGTATATCTCTCCCTCTATCTGTAACTGTGTATATCTCTCCCTCTTCCTGTAACTGTGTATATCTCTACCTGCAACTGTGTATATCTCTACCTGCAACTCTGTATATCTCTCCCTGCAACTGTGTATATCTCTACCTGCAACTGTGTATATCTCTACCTGCAACTCTGTATATCTCTCCCTGCAACTGTGTATATCTCTCCCTGTAACTGCGTATATCTCTCCCTGTAACTGTGTATATCTCTATCTGTAACTGTGTATATCTCTCCCTGTAACTGTGTATATCTCTATCTGTAACTGTGTATATCTCTCCCTGTAACTGTGTATATCTCTCCCTGTAACTGTGTATATCTCTATCTGTAACTGTGTATATCTCTATCTGTAACTGTGTATACAGTATCTCTATCTGTAACTGTGTATATCTCTCCCTCTATCTGTAACTGTGTATATCTCTCCCTCTTCCTGTAACTGTGTATATCTCTACCTGTAACTGTGTATATCTCTATCTGTAACTGTGTATACAGTATCTCTATCTGTAACTGTGTATATCTCTCCCTCTATCTGTAACTGTGTATATCTCTCCCTGTAACTGTGTATATCTCTCCCTCTATCTGTAACTGTGTATATCTCTCCCTCTTCCTGTAACTGTGTATATCTCTATCTGTAACTGTGTATATCTCTATCTGTAACTGTGTATATCTCTATCTGTAACTGTGTATATCTCTCCCTGTAACTGTGTATATCTCTATCTGTAACTGTGTATATCTCTCCCTCTATCTGTAACTGTGTATATCTCTACCTGTAACTGTGTATATCTCTATCTGTTACTGTGTATATCTCTCCCTCTATCTGTAACAGTGTGTATCTCTATCTGTAACTGTGTATATCTCTATCTGTAACTGTGTATATCTCTATCTGTAACTGTGTATATCTCTATCTGTAACTGTGTATACAGTATCTCTATCTGTAACTGTGTATATCTCTCCCTCTATCTGTAACTGTGTATCTCTCCCTGTAACTGTGTATATCTCTATCTGTAACTGTGTATATCTCTATCTGTAACTGTGTATATCTCGATCTGTAACTGTGTATATCTCTCCCTCTATCTGTAACTGTGTATATCTCTCCCTCTATCTGTAACTGTGTATATCTCTCCCTGTAACTGTGTATATCTCTATCTGTAACTGTGTATATCTCTCCCTCTCTCAGTAACTGTGTATATCTCTATCTGTAACTTTGTATATCTCTATCTGTAACTGTGTATATCTCTATCTGTAACTGTGTATATCTGTCCCTGTAACTGTGTATATCTCTATCTGTAACTCTGTATATCTCTCCCTCTCTCAGTAACTGTGTATATCTCTATCTGTAACTTTGTATATCTCTATCTGTAACTGTGTATATCTCTCCCTGTAACTGTGTATACAGTATCTCTATCTGTAACTGTGTATATCTCTCCCTCTCTCTGTAACTGTGTATATCTCTCCCTGTAACTGTGTATATCTCTCCCTGTAACTGTGTATATCTCTCCCTGTAACTGTGTATATCTCTCCCCCTCCCTGTAACTGTGTATATCTCTCCCTGTAACTGTGTATATCTCTCCCTGTAACTGTGTATATCTCTCCCTGTAATTGTGTATATCTCTCCCTGTAACTGTGTATATCTCTCCCTGTAATTGTGTATAGCTCTCCCTCTATCAGTAACTGCGTATATCTCTATCTGTAACTGTGTATATCTCTCCCTGTAACTGTGTATATCTCTCCCTGTAATTGTGTATATCTCTCCCTCTATCTGTAAATGTGTATATCTCTATCTGTAACTGTGTATATCTCTCCCTGTAACTGTGTATATCTCTCCCTGTAATTGTGTATATCTCTCCCTCTATCTGTAAATGTGTATATCTCTATCTGTAACTGTGTATATCTCTATCTGTAACTGTGTATCTCGCTATCTGTAACTGTGTATCTCGCTATCTGTAACTGTGTATCTCGCTATCTGTAACTGTGCATCTCTCTAGCTGTAACTGTGTATCTCTCTCCCTGTAACTGTGTATCTCTCTCCCTGTAACTGTGTATATCTCTCCCTGTAACTCTGTATATCTCTCCCTCTCTCAGTAACTGTGTATATCTCTATCTGTAACTTTGTATATCTCTATCTGTAACTGTGTATATCTCTCCCTCTCTCTGTAACTGTGTATATCTCTATCTGTAACTGTGTATATCTCTATCTGTAACTGTGTATATATCTCCCTCTCCCTGTAACTGTGTATATCTCTCCCTGTAACTGTGTATATCTCTCCCTCTCTCTGTAACTGTGTATATCTCTATCTGTAACTGTGTATATATCTCCCTCTCCCTGTAACTGTGTATATCTCTCCCTGTAACTGTGTATATCTCTCCCTGTAACTGTGTATATCTCTCCCTGTAACTGTGTATATCTCTATTTGTAATTGTGTATATCTCTCCCTCTATCTGTAACTGTGTATATCTCTATCTGTACCTGTGTATATCTCTCCCTGTAACTGTGTATATCTCTCCCTGTAATTGTGTATATCTCTCCCTCTATCTGTAACTGCGTATATCTCTATCTGTAACTGTGTATATCTCTCCCTGTGACTGTGTATATCTCTCCCTGTAACTGTGTATATCTCTCCCTGTAACTGTGTATATCTCTCCCTGTAACTGTGTATATCTCTATTTGTAATTGTGTATATCTCTCCCTCTATCTGTAACTGTGTATATCTCTATCTGTACCTGTGTATATCTCTCCCTGTAACTGTGTATATCTCTCCCTGTAATTGTGTATATCTCTCCCTCTATCTGTAACTGCGTATATCTCTATCTGTAACTGTGTATATCTCTCCCTGTAACTGTGTATATCTCTCCCTGTAATTGTGTATATCTCTCCCTGTAAATGTGTATATCTCTATCTGTAACTGTGTATCTCGCTATCTGTAACTGTGTATCTCGCTATCTGTAACTGTGTATTTCGCTATCTGTAACTGTGTATCTCTCTAGCTGTAACTGTGTATCTCTCTCCCTGTAACTGTGTATCTCTCTCCCTGTAACTGTGTATTTCTCTCCCTGTAACTCTGTATATCTCTCCCTCTCTCAGTAACTGTGTATATCTCTATCTGTAACTTTGTATATCTCTATCTGTAACTGTGTATATCTCTCCCTGTAACTGTGTATACAGTATCTCTATCTGTAACTGTGTATATCTCTCCCTCTCTCTGTAACTGTGTATATCTCTATCTGTAACTGTGTATATCTCTATCTGTAACTGTGTATATATCTCCCTCTCCCTGTAACTGTGTATATCTCTCCCTGTAACTGTGTATATCTCTCCCCCTCCCTGTAACTGTGTATATCTCTCCCTTTAACTGTGTATATCTCTATTTGTAATTGTGTATATCTCTCCCTCTATCTGTAACTGTGTATATCTCTATCTGTAAATGTGTATATCTCTATCTGTAACTGTGTATATCTCTATCTGTAACTGTGTATCTCTCTATCTGTAACTGTGTATCTCGCTATCTGTAACTGTGTATCTCGCTATCTGTAACTGTGTATCTCTCTAGCTGTAACTGTGTATCTCTCTCTCCCTGTAACTGTGTATCTCTCTCCCTGTAACTGTGTATATCTCTCCCTGTAACTGTGTATATCTCTATCTGTAACTGTGTATATCTCTATCTGTAACTGTGTATATCTCTACCTGTAACTGTGTATATCTCTCCCTGTAAATGTGTATATCTCTATTTGTAATTGTGTATATCTCTCCCTCTATCTGTAACTGTGTATATCTCTCTGTACCTGTGTATATCTCTCCCTGTAACTGTGTATATCTCTCCCTGTAATTGTGTATATCTCTCCCTCTATCTGTAACTGCATATATCTCTATCTGTAACTGTGTATATCTCTCCCTGTAACTGTGTATATCTCTCCCTGTAACTCTGTATATCTCTCCCTCTCTCAGTAACTGTGCATATCTCTATCTGTAACTTTGTATATCTCTATCTGTAACTGTGTATATCTCTCCCTCTCTCTGTAACTGTGTATATCTCTATCTGTAACTGTGTATATCTCTATCTGTAACTGTGTATATATCTCCCTCTCCCTGTAACTGTGTATATCTCTCCCTGTAACTGTGTATATCTCTCCCTCTCTCTGTAACTGTGTATATCTCTATCTGTAACTGTGTATATCTCTATCTGTAACTGTGTATATATCTCCCTCTCCCTGTAACTGTGTATATCTCTCCCTGTAACTGTGTATATCTCTCCCTGTAACTGTGTATATCTCTCCCTGTAACTGTGTATATCTCTATTTGTAATTGTGTATATCTCTCCCTCTATCTGTAACTGTGTATATCTCTATCTGTACCTGTGTATATCTCTCCCTGTAACTGTGTATATCTCTCCCTGTAATTGTGTATATCTCTCCCTCTATCTGTAACTGCGTATATCTCTATCTGTAACTGTGTATATCTCTCCCTGTGACTGTGTATATCTCTCCCTGTAACTGTGTATATCTCTCCCTGTAACTGTGTATATCTCTCCCTGTAACTGTGTATATCTCTATTTGTAATTGTGTATATCTCTCCCTCTATCTGTAACTGTGTATATCTCTATCTGTACCTGTGTATATCTCTCCCTGTAACTGTGTATATCTCTCCCTGTAATTGTGTATATCTCTCCCTCTATCTGTAACTGCGTATATCTCTATCTGTAACTGTGTATATCTCTCCCTGTAACTGTGTATATCTCTCCCTGTAATTGTGTATATCTCTCCCTGTAAATGTGTATATCTCTATCTGTAACTGTGTATCTCGCTATCTGTAACTGTGTATCTCGCTATCTGTAACTGTGTATTTCGCTATCTGTAACTGTGTATCTCTCTAGCTGTAACTGTGTATCTCTCTCCCTGTAACTGTGTATCTCTTTCCCTGTAACTGTGTATTTCTCTCCCTGTAACTCTGTATATCTCTCCCTCTCTCAGTAACTGTGTATATCTCTATCTGTAACTTTGTATATCTCTATCTGTAACTGTGTATATCTCTCCCTGTAACTGTGTATACAGTATCTCTATCTGTAACTGTGTATATCTCTCCCTCTCTCTGTAACTGTGTATATCTCTATCTGTAACTGTGTATATCTCTATCTGTAACTGTGTATATATCTCCCTCTCCCTGTAACTGTGTATATCTCTCCCTGTAACTGTGTATATCTCTCCCCCTCCCTGTAACTGTGTATATCTCTCCCTTTAACTGTGTATATCTCTATTTGTAATTGTGTATATCTCTCCCTCTATCTGTAACTGTGTATATCTCTATCTGTAAATGTGTATATCTCTATCTGTAACTGTGTATATCTCTATCTGTAACTGTGTATCTCTCTATCTGTAACTGTGTATCTCGCTATCTGTAACTGTGTATCTCGCTATCTGTAACTGTGTATCTCTCTAGCTGTAACTGTGTATCTCTCTCTCCCTGTAACTGTGTATCTCTCTCCCTGTAACTGTGTATATCTCTCCCTGTAACTGTGTATATCTCTATCTGTAACTGTGTATATCTCTATCTGTAACTGTGTATATCTCTACCTGTAACTGTGTATATCTCTCCCTGTAAATGTGTATATCTCTATTTGTAATTGTGTATATCTCTCCCTCTATCTGTAACTGTGTATATCTCTCTGTACCTGTGTATATCTCTCCCTGTAACTGTGTATATCTCTCCCTGTAATTGTGTATATCTCTCCCTCTATCTGTAACTGCGTATATCTCTATCTGTAACTGTGTATATCTCTCCCTGTAACTGTGTATATCTCTCCCTGTAATTGTGTATATCTCTCCCTCTATCTGTAACTGCGTATATCTCTATCTGTAACTGTGTATATCTCTATCTGTAAATGTGTATATCTCTATCTGTAACTGTGTATATCTCTATCTGTAACTGTGTATCTCTCTATCTGTAACTGTGTATCTCTCTAGCTGTAATTGTGTATCTCTCTCCCTGTAACTGTGTATATCTCTATCTGTAACTGTGTATATCTCTATCTGTAACTGTGTATATCTCTCCCTGTAACTGTGTATATCTCTCCCTGTAACTGTGTATATCTCTCCCTGTAACTGTGTATATCTCTCCCTGTAACTGTGTATATCTCTCCCTGTAACTGTGTATATCTCTCCCTGTAACTGTGTATATCTCTCCCTGTAACTGTGTATATCTCTCCCTGTAACTGTGTATATCTCTCCCTGTAACTGTGTATATCTCTCCCTGTAACTGTGTATATCTCTCCCTGTAACTGTGTATATCTCTATCTGTAACTGTGTATATCTCTATCTGTAACTGTGTATATCTCTCCCTGTAACTGTGTATATCTCTATTTGTAACTGTGTATATCTCTCCCTGTAACTGTGTATATCTCTCCCTGTAACTGTGTATATCTCTCCCTGTAACTGTGTATATCTCTCCCTCTCTTCTTGTGGGTGTTAATGCTGAGAAGATTGGAAGGCTGTTGTCATGGAGATGAAATGTATTAATAAACATCCTGCACTTCCCCCCCTCTCTCCTTTATTTTATCTATCCCTCACCCCCCCCTCCCTCCCTCACTCCCACCCCCCTCCCTCCCTCACTCCCACCCCCCCCCTCTCTCCTTTATTTTATCTATCCCTCACCCCCCCCTTCCCTCCCTCTCTCCTTTATTTTATCTATCCCTCACCCCCCCTTCCCTCCCTCTCTCCTTTATTTTATCTATCCCTCACCCCCCCCCCCTCACTCCCACCCCCCTCCCTCCCTCACTCCCACCCCCCCTCCCTCCCTCACTCCCACCCCCCTCCCTCCCTCACTCCCACCCCCCCTCCCTCCCTCACTCCCACCCCCCCTCCCTCCCTCACTCCCACCCCCCTCCCTCACTCACTCCCCCCCTCCCTCACTCCCTCACTCCCCCCCTCCCTCACTCCCTCACTCCCACCCCCCTCCCTCCCTCCCTCACTCCCACCACCCTCCCTCCCTCACTCCCACGCCCCCTCCCTCCCTCACTCCCTCATTTTACCCTCCCTCCCTCCCTCCCTCTCTCTCTTCTTTATTGTTAGCTTGATATGTGTTAGGGCGATTACAAGGAGACAGCTATCAGAGATGGTGGTGCAATAATGTATTTTAATGTTAATCAGGAGTCAAATCAAATTGTATTTGTCACATGCGCTGAATACAACCTTACAGTGAAATGCTTACTTACAAGCCGTCATCCTACAATGCAATTTTAAGAAAATACCTAAAAAAAAGAGATTATAATAACAAATAATTAAAGAGCAGCAGTAAATAACAGTAGCAGGGCTATTTACAGGGGGTACCGGTACAGAGTCAATGTGGAGGCTATATACAGGGTGTTACGGTACAGAGTCAATGTGGAGGATATATACAGGGCGTTACGGTACAGAGTCAATGTGGAGGCTATATACAAGGGGTACCGGTACAGAGTCAATGTGGAGGCTGTATACAGGGTATTACTGTACAGAGTCAATGTGGAGGCTATATACAGGGTATTACGGTACAGAGTCAATGTGGAGGCTATATACAGGGTGTTACGGTACAGAGTCAATGTGGAGGCTATATACAGGGGGTACCGGTACAGAGTCAATGTAGAGGCTATATACAGGGTGTTACGGTACAGAGTCAGTGTGGAGGCTATATACAGGGGGTACCGGTACAGAGTCAATGTGGAGGCTATATACAGGGGGTACCGGTACAGAGTCAATGTGGAGGCTATATACAGGGGGTACCGGTACAGAGTCAATGTGGAGGCTATATACAGGGGGTACCGGTACAGAGTCAATGTGGAGGCTATATACAGGGGGTACCGGTACAGAGTCAATGTGGAGGCTATATACAGGGGGTACCGGTACAGAGTCAATGTAGAGGCTATATACACGGGGTACCGGTACAGAGTCAATGTGGAAGCTATATACAGGGTGTACCGGTACAGAGTCAATGTGGAGGCTATATATAGTAAGGGAATACCCCCCTGAATTGGACAAAAATGAATGGCAACATATTGGCATTGGACAAACACGATGTCCAATACCACCCAATGTGACGTTGATTCATGCTAAGTATATTACAAATGCCATATGGCAATTGCCAGTTGTAACACTTCAAAAATCCAACAGGGGGCGAGTGCGCTCCACCGGGGTTTTTCATATTGGAAATGCAATCCAAGTCAACATCCAAAATTTTTTGGATTTTTTTGTCAAAAACGTATCACCCCTTAAAAAAGTGCTTTCTGGACCGTTTTTCGAAATTCTTTCGACGTTTTTGTCAATTACACATGTGTAAGAACTGTATAAATATAATTTTGTCCAATTTGGCTATCATAATTTTTTTTTTTTTAATTACATGCGCATAAGGCATATGTTTTGTCCATTTGCAATATGATTTCATAGGAAGTCAAAAGTCAAAAGTCAAAAATGTCAAAATTTTATAAAAAACTTCAGTGCTTTCTGGACCGTTTTTCAAAATTCTTTCGAATTTTGTGTCAATTACACACGTATAAGAACTGTATCAACATACTTTATTCGTATTTTATTATCATAATTTTTTTTTTTTTTTTTACTTGTGCATAAGGCATATGTTTTGTCCATTTGCAATATGATTTAATAGGAAGTCAAAAGTCGAAAATTTGATATTTTTTTAAACTTTAAAAACTAAAAAAAGTGCTTTCTGGACCGTTTTTCGAAATTGTTTCGATTTTAAGACAATTAATCATGTGTAAGAAGTGTATGAATATACTTTTGTAAAATGTTATTATCATAATTTTTTTTTTTTTACCTGTGCATAAGGAATATGATTTGTCCATTTGCAATATGATTTCATAGGAAGTCAAAAGTCAATTTTTTGGGGGCCAAAATTGACTGAACTGATGAACTCGGGACGGCCGGGCAGTGATAGTTGTTCATTTCCATCACTCGTTGTGTTGATTTCATCATGTCCATTTGGTGATGTTTTTTCACTATAGAATCATATTGCAAATGCACGTGCATTTGCAATATGTTTCAATGGGCATTTACCATCACGAATTTGTCATGCTATAAAAATCCTGCAGGAATGTGAAATTGACTGGCCCAATGAACTCGGGATGGCTTTGCAGTGATTCTGGTTCATCTCAATCGCTCGTTAGTGTTGATTTCAGAATGTCCATTTGGTGATGTTTTTTCACTATGGAATCATATTGCAAATGCACGTGCAACTGGTAACCCAAAAATAAAAATATGGTGATTTCATTATGTCCATTTGTTTATGTTTCCTTACTTTTTCAAATTCACTGTGCATTTGCAATATGTTTCAATGGGCATTTACCATCACGAATTTGTCATGCTATAAAAATCCTGCAGGAATGTGAAATTGACTGGCCCAATGAACTCGGGATGGCTTTGCAGTGATTCTGGTTCATCTCAATCGCTCGTTAGGGTAGATTTCAGAATGTCGCTTTTGGTGATGGTACCTCACTGTTTAAACATATTGCAAATGGACAAGAGTCAAGTGGACAAGAGTCCATCAGTCAATTAGATATCATTCTGACACCAAACTGATACAAACTGACACCAAACCTACTTTTTCCAACTCGTTTAGTAGCCAACTATTACATACTTCAGAGCTGGTCCAAAATTCACAACGCCTTCGGTTCAAACCATAAAAAAAACATAAAACATGTAGTTACGTTCTAGCTGCGGGTTCATTTCTTATGTTATGTGTTGGCCTAGCCTAGGCGACCCCGAATCCCGAGTTTCGGCTCAATAGGTAATTTGGTGTCCGAGAAAAACCCTAATTGGTGCTGAAAATCCACTATAGTCCATGACTTGCTACGGGGTCCTTGAATGAGCTATCGGACAGAAACGTTGGGGTCTGTCTATATGGGCCGAGATGTTCGCAATGCACCTAGTCTTGCGACTCTGGGACATTTCTAAATGTCGTCATTTTTGTGATGCAAAAATGAATTGAAAGTATTGCAAATGTACAAGGCTGTTTCTCGGTCCGAGAACCTTCTAGAACCACCTAACTCACCACGCACTATCGACATGAGGTCTAGAACAGGATTCTAAAGTTTCGGAACTCTAGGTCTGACGGTTCTTTTTTAGCTCGAACAAAGCTAACTATTGCAGCCACTGTCTGTCTCTACGCACCCCAATACGTCCCTCCATCCAAGTTGTGTTTTAGTGTGATTTATTTTTTCCTTTGATTTTTTTGGGGACAAATGACTGATTTACAGTTCATGGGGGTTGCCTAATCACACATATGAAGTTTTGGAAAGATCAGACTTTTTTAACCCCTCGAAACAGCCCCTGAGACACCAATTATGGCACTTCCGGTTGGCACAGGAAGCTATAAATCAACACATATCCTCATTGGGGTATGCTTTTACAGAATCCTGAGTTTTAAGTCCTTACGTTAAGAACTGACTGATTTACACAGCGTTGAATGCACTATGTCTATCAAACTGCAGGCAGGGTATGGGTAAACACTTTTAGGGTGATTTTAACCACTTCCGGTTGGTCCAGGAAGCTTAGAATCAACACAGGTAGACCTCATAGTGGCCTGATGGACTGGTACCGAAGACAGGTTCATACGGCATTCATAACCCATATAAGCTTCAGGTTGAATTTAGGAGTGCAGGCAATGTATTCCTATGGGGAGAGAAGTCAATGCAAAATGTTTGATGTAAACACCTTCTTTTAACTATTAAGGGTTAATGCCACACGGTCAAGGTTAGGCTTGCACGGATCGGGAGGACCTTAGGAACATTCCTGTGGTGGAATTTTTCTTCTCACCCTAACGGTTCTCTCACTGTCACTCAAAATCAAATGACGTTGTGGGGCAGGCTTCATTTTGGGCCTACTTTTCTAATGGTCGTTATGGACATTATGTGAAGGCCTATATGAGGCAACCCCGAATCCCGAGTTTCGGCTCGATAGGTCATTTGGTGTCCGAGCAAAACCCTAATTGGTGCTGAAAATCCACTTTTTTCCATGCCTTGCTACGGGGTCCTTGAACGAGCTATCGGACAGAAATGTTGGGGTCCGTCTCTATGGGCCGAGTCGGTTTCAATGCACCTAGCCTTGCGTCTCTGAGACTTTTCTAAACGTCGTCATTTTCGTAATGGTCAAAATGAATTGAAGGTATTGCAAATGTACAAGGCTGTTTCTCGGTCCGAGAACCTTCTAGAGCCACGTAACTCACCACGCACCATCGACCGGAGGTCTAGAACAGGTTTCTAAAGTTTCGGAACTCTAGGTCTGACGGTTCTTTTTTAGCTCGAACAAAGCTAACTATTGCAGCCGCTGTCTGTCTGTACGCACCCCAATACGTCCCTCCTTCCAAGTTGTGTTTTAGTGTGATTTTTTTTTCCTTTGAATTTTTTGGGGAGAAATTACTGATTTACAGTTCATGGGGGTTGCCTAATCACATATATGAAGTTTTGGACAGATCTGACTTTTTTAACCCTTCGAAACAGCCCCTGAGACACCATTTAAGGCACTTCCGGTTGGCACAGGAAGCTATAAACACACTCATATCCTGATTGGGGTATGCCTTTACATAATCCTGAGTTTTAAGTCTTTACGTTAAGAACTGAGTTATTTACGGAGGGTTTAGTATGTGTGTGTTATTTCAGAAAATCATAGAAAATCACAGAAATCTCGCAGAGCTCCGCAGCACACTTTAAAAAGATTCGTATGAACACCCCGCAACTGGATCTGTAACCGTTGAAAAAAAAAAGCCTATTTGTGAACATCACCAATTTGTCATTGTTCCGTTTCTCTTAAATGACGATAGATAAATGGCTGGTTCTTTTTTTATTGACACCGGAGGCTCCTTGACTTTGACCTGAAGTGGAAAAATAATTTCTCTATTTCCATTTTGGACCTTTAATCCCAGAAAAATGGCCATAACTCAAAAACCGTTGAGGCCTAGACGCAATCTTGTTCGGGGCCAACTGCCCATTATGCCAAACCTACGCTCACCAAGTTTCGGCTTCGAAATATTTTCAGTTTTCGAGATAAGGCCCCGTCGTGATTCGTGATGTTTTGCCAAATTGCCATATGATTCCTTATGCCCTCTTGTGGGAATTTCCGGGATAGCGGAAAAATGGTCCAAAACTTGTTTATTTTATAAAACGGAAACCGAATGTCCGACAAAGTTCATTTGATGACTTCCCGGTAGGTCCGGCCCTACCGCACGGCCCGACGCCGACCGCAAATTTTACAAACGTTTTCGGACGTCTAGTAAGGGACCGTACATTTGCAATATGGACTTTCTCACTAACCATACACGAAATGCCAAAATGTTCCCTTAAGGTATGGGGGTACCAGTACAGAGTCAATGTGGAGGCTATATACAAGGGGTACCGGTACAGAGTCAATGTGGAGGCTATATACAGGGGGTACAGGTACAGAGTCAGTGTCCGGGAGCACCGGTGTTGAGGTAATTGAGGTAATATGTACATTTAAGTAGAGTTATTAAAGTGACTATGCGTAGATAATAACAGAAAGTAGCAGCAGCGTGGAAGAGGAGGGTGGGGGGGGGGCAATGCAAATAGTCTGTTTAGCCATTTGATTAGATGTTCAGGAGTCTTATTGCTTGGGGGGGTAGAAGCTATTTAGAAGCCTCTTGGACCTATACTTGGCACTTAGCTATGTTAAGTGCTCTCTCTCTCATTAAGACAGCCTCTTGGACCTAGACTTGGCATTTAGCTATGTTAAGTGCTCTCTCTCTCTCATTAAGACAGCATCTTTGTTTCCAAGTGCAGAGGCATTTCACTCCAGCAGCAATATGAACAGAGAGTGACCGCGCTGCAGATATGACACTCTAGGTTACTCTCTGCAGTCTAACCTCTGCAGTCTAACCTCTGCAGTCTAACCTCTGCAGTCTAACCTCTGCAGTCTAACCTCTGCAGTCTAACCTCTGCAGTCTAACCTCTGTAGGTTACCCTCTGTAGTCTAATCTCTGTAGTCTAATCTCTGTAGTCTAATCTCTGTAGTCTAATCTCTGTAGGTTACTGGTCTGGCCCCTCACTGCATCTCAGCTCCACCCCTTAGGGTCTGGCCCCCTCACTGCATCTCAGCTCCACCCCTTAGGGTCTGGCCCCCTCACTGCATCTCAGCTCCACCCCTTAGGGTCTGGCCCCCTCACTGCATCTCAGCTCCACCCCTTAGGGTCTGGCCCCCTCACTGAGATCTCAGTGTTACCAGCAGCATACCACCCTGCATACCACTGCTGGCTTGCTTCTGAAGCTAAGCAGGGTTGGTCCTGGTCAGTCCCTGGATGGAAGACCAGATGCTGCTGGAAGTGGTGTTGGAGGGCCAGTAGGAGACACTCTCTCCTCTGGTCTAAAAAAATATATCCCAATGCCCCAGAGCAGTGATTGGATACACTGCCCTGTGTAGGGTGCCATCTTTCGGATGGGACGTTAAACGGGTGTCCTGACTCTCTGAGGTCATTAAAAATCCCATGGCACTTATCGTAAGAGTAGGGGTGTTAACCCCGGTGTCCTGGCTAAATTCCCAATCTGGCCCTCAAACAATCACGGTCACCTAATAATCCCTGGTTTACAATTGGCTCATTCATCCCCCTCCTCTCCCCTGTACCTATTCCCCAGGTCGTTGCTGCAAATGAGAACGTGTTCTCAGTCAATTTACCTGGTAAAATAACGGATAAATAAATAAATAAATAGATGAGGGATAGTGATCTGTAACAGTGTTGTTATGAGTGATAGTGGTCTGTAACAGTGTTAGGTGTTGTTATGAGGGATAGTGGTCTGTAACAGTGTTAGGTGTTGTTATGAGGGATAGTGATCTGTAACAGTGTTAGGTGTTGTTATGAGGGATAGTGATCTGTAACAGTGTTGTTATGAGGGATAGTGGTCTGTAACAGTGTTAGGTGTTGTTATGAGGGATAGTGGTCTGTAACAGTGTTAGGTGTTGTTATGAGGGATAGTGGTCTGTAACAGTGTTAGGTGTTGATATGAGGGATAGTGATCTGTAACAGTGTTAGGTGTTGTTATGAGGGATAGTGATCTGTAACAGTGTTGTTATGAGGGATAGGGTCTGTAACAGTGTTAGGTGTTGATATGAGGGATAGTGATCTGTAACAGTGTTGTTATGAGGGATAGGGTCTGTAACAGTGTTAGGTGTTGTTATGAGGGATAGTGATCTGTAACAGTGTTAGGTGTTGTTATGAGGGATAGTGATCTGTAACAGTGTTGTTATGAGGGATAGTGATCTGTAACAGTGTTGTTATGAGGGATAGGGGTCTGTAACAGTGTTATGTGTTGTTATGAGGGATAGGGATCTGTAACAGTGTTCGGTGTTGTTATGAGGGATAGTGATCTGAAACAGTGTTGTTATGAGGGATAGTGATCTGTAACAGTGTTATGTGTTGTTATGAGAGATAGGGGTCTGTAACAGTGTTCGGTGTTGTTATGAGGGATAGTGATCTGAAACAGTGTTGTTATGAGGGATAGTGATCTGTAACAGTGTTAGGTGTTGTTATGAGGGATAGTGATCTGTAACAGTGTTAGGTGTTGTTATGAGGGATAGTGATCTGTAACAGTGTTAGGTGTTGTTATGAGGGATAGTGGTCTGTAACAGTGTTGTCATGAGCGATAGTGATCTGTAACAGTGTTGTTATGAGGGATAGTGGTCTGTAACATTGTTAGGTGTTGTTATGAGGGATAGTGGTCTGTAACAGTGTTGTTATGAGGGATAGGGATCTGTAACAGTGTTGTTATGAGGGATAGTGGTCTGTAACAGTGTTAGGTGTTGTTATGAGGGATAGTGGTCTGTAACAGTGTTGTTATGAGGGATAGTGATCTGTAACAGTGTTGATATGAGGGATAGTGGTCTGTAACAGTGTTAGGTGTTGTCATGAGCGATAGTGATCTGTAACAGTGTTGTTATGAGGGATAGTGGTCTGTAACAGTGTTAGGTGTTGATATGAGGGATAGTGATCTGTAACAGTGTTGTTATGAGGGATAGTGATCTGTAACAGTGTTGTTATGAGGGATAGTAGTCTGTAACAGTGTTGTTATGAGGGATAGTGGTCTGTAACAGTGTTAGGTGTTGTTATGAGGGATAGTGGTCTGTAACATTGTTATGTGTTGTTATGAGGGATAGTGTTCTGTAACAGTGTTGTTATGAGGGATAGTGTTCTGTTACAGTGTTGTTATGGGGGATAGTGGTCTGTAACAGTGTTAGGTGTTATGAGGGATAGTGATCTGTAACAGTGTTAGGTGTTGTTATGAGGGATAGTGATCTGTAACAGTGTTGTTATGAGGGATAGTGGTCTGTAACAGTGTTAGGTGTTGTTATGAGGGATAGTGATCTGTAACAGTGTTGTTATGAGGGATAGTGATCTGTAATAGTGTTGTTATGAGGGATAGTGGTCTGTAACAGTGTTAGGTGTTGTTATGAGGGATAGTGGTCTGTAACAGTGTTAGGTGTTGATATGAGGGATAGTGATCTGTAACAGTGTTGTTATGAGGGATAGTTATCTGTAACAGTGTTAGGTGTTGTTATGAGGGATAGTGGTCTGTAACAGTGTTAGGTGTTGTTATGAGGGATAGGGATCTGTAACAGTGTTGTTATGAGGGATAGTGGTCTGTAACAGTGTTGTTATGAGGGATAGTGGTCTGTAACAGTGTTAGGTGTTGTTATGAGGGATAGTGGTCTGTAACAGTGTTAGGTGTTGTTATGAGGGAGAGTGATCTGTAACAGTGTTAGTTGTTGTTATGAGCGATAGTGATCTGTAACAGTGTTGTTATGAGGGATAGTGATCTGTAACAGTGTTGTTATGAGGGATAGTGGTCTGTAACAGTGTTAGGTGTTGTTATGAGGGATAGTGGTCTGTAACAGTGTTGTTATGAGGGATAGTGATCTGTAACAGTGTTAGTTGTTGTTATGAGCGATAGTGATCTGTAACAGTGTTAGGTGTTGTTATGAGGGATAGTGATCTGTAACAGTGTTGTTATGAGGGATAGAGGTCTGTAACAGTGTTAGGTGTTGTTATGAGGGATAGTGGTCTGTAACAGTGTTAGGTGTTGTTATGAGGGATAGTGATCTGTAACAGTGTTAGGTGTTGTTATAGGGATAGTGATCTGTAACAGTGTTGTTATGAGGGATAGTGGTCTGTAACAGTGTTAGTTGTTGTTATGAGCGATAGTGATCTGTAACAGTGTTAGGTGTTATGAGGGATAGTGATCTGTAACAGTGTTGTTATGAGGGATAGTGATCTGTAACAGTGTTAGGTGTTGTTATTAGGGATAGTGGTCTGTAACAGTGTTGTTATGAGGGATGGTGATCTGTAACAGTGATGTTATGAGGGATAGTGATCTGTAACAGTGTTGTTATGAGGGATAGTGGTCTGTAACAGTGATAGGTGTTGTAATGAGGGATAGTGATCTGTAACAGTGTTAGGTGTTGTTATGAGGGATAGTGATCTGTAACAGTGTTAGGTGTTGTTATGAGGGATAGTGATCTGTAACAGTGTTGTTATGAGGGATAGTGATCTGTAACAGTGTTATGTGTTATTATGAGGGATAGCGATCTGTAACAGTGTTATGATGGATAGTGATCTGTAACAGTGTTAGGTGTTGTTATGAGGGATAGTGATCTGTAACAGTGTTAGGTGTTGTTATGAGGGATAGTGATCTCTAACAGTGTTATGTGTTGTTATGAGGGATAGTGATCTGTAACAGTGTTAGGTGTTGTTGTGAGGGATAGTGGTCTGTAACAGTGTTAGGTGTTGTTATGAGGGATAGTGATCTGTAACAGTGTTGTTATGAGGGATAGTGGTCTGTAACAGTGTTAGGTGTTGTTATGAGGGATGATGATCTGTAACAGTGTTGTTATGAGGGATAGTGATCTGTAACAGTGTTGTTATGAGGGATAGTGGTCTGTAACAGTGTTAGGTGTTGATATGAGGGATAGTGATCTGTAACAGTGTTGTTATGAGGGATAGTGATCTGTAACAGTGTTAGTTGTTGTTATGAGCGATAGTGATCTGTAACAGTGTTGTTATGAGGGATAGTGATCTGTAACAGTGTTGTTATGAGGGATAGAGGTCTGTAACAGTGTTAGGTGTTGTTATGAGGGATAGTGGTCTGTAACAGTGTTAGGTGTTGTTATGAGGGATAGTGATCTGTAACAGTGTTAGGTGTTGTTATAGGGATAGTGATCTGTAACAGTGTTGTTATGAGGGATAGTGGTCTGTAACAGTGTTAGTTGTTGTTATGAGCGATAGTGATCTGTAACAGTGTTAGGTGTTATGAGGGATAGTGATCTGTAACAGTGTTGTTATGAGGGATAGTGATCTGTAACAGTGTTAGGTGTTGTTATTAGGGATAGTGGTCTGTAACAGTGTTGTTATGAGGGATGGTGATCTGTAACAGTGATGTTATGAGGGATAGTGATCTGTAACAGTGTTGTTATGAGGGATAGTGGTCTGTAACAGTGATAGGTGTTGTAATGAGGGATAGTGATCTGTAACAGTGTTAGGTGTTGTTATGAGGGATAGTGATCTGTAACAGTGTTAGGTGTTGTTATGAGGGATAGTGATCTGTAACAGTGTTGTTATGAGGGATAGTGATCTGTAACAGTGTTATGTGTTATTATGAGGGATAGCGATCTGTAACAGTGTTATGATGGATAGTGATCTGTAACAGTGTTAGGTGTTGTTATGAGGGATAGTGATCTGTAACAGTGTTAGGTGTTGTTATGAGGGATAGTGATCTCTAACAGTGTTAGGTGTTGTTATGAGGGATAGTGATCTGTAACAGTGTTAGGTGTTGTTGTGAGGGATAGTGGTCTGTAACAGTGTTAGGTGTTGTTATGAGGGATAGTGATCTGTAACAGTGTTGTTATGAGGGATAGTGGTCTGTAACAGTGTTAGGTGTTGTTATGAGGGATAGTGATCTGTAACAGTGTTGTTATGAGGGATAGTGGTCTGTAACAGTGTTGTTATGAGGGATAGGGGTCTGTAACAGTGTTAGGTGTTGTTATGAGGGATAGTGATCTGTAACAGTGTTGTTATGAGGGATAGGGGTCTGTAACAGTGTTAGGTGTTGTTATGAGGGATAGTGGTCTGTAACAGTGTTGTTATGAGGGATAGTGGTCTGTAACAGTGTTAGGTGTTGTTATGAGGGATAGTGATCTGTAACAGTGTTGTTATGAGGGATAGTGGTCTGTAACAGTGTTAGGTGTTGTTATGAGGGATAGTGGTCTGTAACAGTGTTGTTATGAGGGATAGGGATCTGTAACAGTGTTGTTATGAGGGATCGTGGTCTGTAACAGTGTTAGGTGTTGTTATGAGGGATAGTGGTCTGTAACAGTGTTGTTATGAGGGATAGTGATCTGTAACAGTGTTGATATGAGGGATAGTGGTCTGTAACAGTGTTAGGTGTCATGAGCGATAGTGATATGTAACAGTGTTGTTATGAGGGATAGTGGTCTGTAACAGTGTTAGGTGTTGATATGAGGGATAGTGATCTGTAACAGTGTTGTTATGAGGGATAGTGATCTGTAACAGTGTTGTTATGAGGGATAGTGGTCTGTAACAGTGTTGTTATGAGGGATAGTGGTCTGTAACAGTGTTAGGTGTTGTTATGAGGGATAGTGGTCTGTAACATTGTTATGTGTTGTTATGAGGGATAGTGTTCTGTAACAGTGTTGTTATGAGGGATAGTGTTCTGTAACAGTGTTGTTATGAGGGATAGTGTTCTGTAACAGTGTTAGGTGTTATGAGGGATAGTGATCTGTAACAGTGTTAGGTGTTGTTATTAGGGATAGTGATCTGTAACAGTGTTGTTATGAGGGATAGTGGTCTGTAACAGTGTTAGGTGTTGTTATGAGCGATAGTGATATGTAACAGTGTTGTTATGAGGGATAGTGATCTGTAACATTGTTGTTATGAGGGATAGTGGTCTGTAACAGTGTTAGGTGTTGTTATGAGGGATAGTGGTCTGTAACAGTTTTAGGTGTTGATATGAGGGATAGTGATCTGTAACAGTGTTGTTATGAGGGATAGTTATCTGTAACAGTGTTAGGTGTTGTTATGAGGGATAGTGGTCTGTAACAGTGTTAGGTGTTGTTATGAGGGATAGGGATCTGTAACAGTGTTGTTATGAGGGATAGTGGTCTGTAACAGTGTTGTTATGAGGGATAGTGGTCTGTAACAGTGGTAGGTGTTGTTATGAGGGATAGTGGTCTGTAACAGTGTTAGGTGTTGTTATGAGGGATAGGGGTCTGTAACAGTGTTAGGTGTTGTTATGAGGGATAGTGATCTGTAACAGTGTTAGGTGTTGTTATGAGGGATAGTGATCTGTAACAGTGTTGCTATGAGGGATAGTGATCTGTAACAGTGTTGTTATGAGGGATAGGGGTCTGTAACAGTGTTAGGTGTTGATATGAGGGATAGTGATCTCTAACAGTGTTAGGTGTTGTTATGAGGGATAGTGATCTGTAACAGTGTTAGGTGTTGTTATGAGGGATAGTGGTCTGTAACAGTGTTAGGTGTTGTTATGAGGGATAGTGATCTGCAACAGTGTTGTTATGAGGGATAGTGGTCTGTAACAGTGTTAGGTGTTGTTATGAGGGATAGTGGTCTGTAACAGTGTTGTTATGAGGGATAGTGATCTGTAACAGTGTTGTTATGAGGGATAGTGGTCTGTAACAGTGTTAGGTGTCATGAGCGATAGTGATCTGTAACAGTGTTGTTATGAGGGATAGTGGTCTGTCACAGTGTTAGGTGTTGATATGAGGGATAGTGATCTGTAACAGTGTTGTTATGAGGGATAGTGATCTGTAACAGTGTTGTTATGAGGGATAGTGGTCTGTAACAGTGTTGTTATGAGGGATAGTGGTCTGTAACAGTGTTAGGTGTTGTTATGAGGGATAGTGGTCTGTAACATTGTTATGTGTTGTTATGAGGGATAGTGTTCTGTAACAGTGTTGTTATGAGGGATAGTGGTCTGTAACAGTGTTAGGTGTTATGAGGGATAGTGATCTGTAACAGTGTTAGGTGTTGTTATGAGGGATAGTGATCTGTAACAGTGTTGTTATGAGGGATAGTGGTCTGTAACAGTGTTAGGTGTTGTTATGAGGGATAGTGATCTGTAACAGTGTTGTTATGAGGGATAGTGGTCTGTAACAGTGTTAGGTGTTGTTATGAGGGATAGTGGTCTGTAACAGTGTTGTTATGAGGGATAGGGATCTGTAACAGTGTTGTTATGAGGGATAGTGGTCTGTAACAGTGTTAGGTGTTGTTATGAGGGATAGTGGTCTGTAACAGTGTTGTTATGAGGGATAGTGATCTGTAACAGTGTTGATATGAGGGATAGTGGTCTGTAACAGTGTTAGGTGTCATGAGCGATAGTGATATGTACCAGTGTTGTTATGAGGGATAGTGGTCTGTAACAGTGTTAGGTGTTGATATGAGGGATAGTGATCTGTAACAGTGTTGTTATGAGGGATAGTGATCTGTAACAGTGTTGTTATGAGGGATAGTGGTCTGTAACAGTGTTGTTATGAGGGATAGTGGTCTGTAACAGTGTTAGGTGTTGTTATGAGGGATAGTGGTCTGTAACATTGTTATGTGTTGTTATGAGGGATAGTGTTCTGTAACAGTGTTGTTATGAGGGATAGTGTTCTGTAACAGTGTTGTTATGAGGGATAGTGGTCTGTAACAGTGTTAGGTGTTGTTATTAGGGATAGTGATCTGTAACAGTGTTGTTATGAGGGATAGTGGTCTGTAACAGTGTTAGGTGTTGTTATGAGGGATAGTGATCTGTAACAGTGTTGTTATGAGGGATAGTGATCTGTAACATTGTTGTTATGAGGGATAGTGGTCTGTAACAGTGTTAGGTGTTGTTATGAGGGATAGTGGTCTGTAACAGTGTTAGGTGTTGATATGAGGGATAGTGATCTGTAACAGTGTTGTTATGAGGGATAGTTATCTGTAACAGTGTTAGGTGTTGTTATGAGGGATAGTGGTCTGTAACAGTGTTAGGTGTTGTTATGAGGGATAGTGATCTGTAACAGTGTTAGTTGTTGTTATGAGCGATAGTGATCTGTAACAGTGTTAGGTCATGTTATGAGGGATAGTGATCTGTAACAGTGTTGTTATGAGGGATAGTGATCTGTAACAGTGTTGTTATGAGGGATAGTGGTCTGTAACAGTGTTAGGTGTTGTTATGAGGGATAGTGGTCTGTAACAGTGTTGTTATGAGGGATAGTGATCTGTAACAGTGTTGTTATGAGGGATAGTGGTCTGTAACAGTGGTAGGTGTTGTTATGAGGGATAGTGGTCTGTAACAGTGTTAGGTGTTGTTATGAGGGATAGGGGTCTGTAACAGTGTTAGGTGTTGTTATGAGGGATAGTGATCTGTAACAGTGTTAGGTGTTGTTATGAGGGATAGTGATCTGTAACAGTGTTGCTATGAGGGATAGTGATCTGTAACAGTGTTGTTATGAGGGATAGGGGTCTGTAACAGTGTTAGGTGTTGATATGAGGGATAGTGATCTCTAACAGTGTTAGGTGTTGTTATGAGGGATAGTGATCTGTAACAGTGTTAGGTGTTGTTATGAGGGATAGTGGTCTGTAACAGTGTTAGGTGTTGTTATGAGGGATAGTGATCTGTAACAGTGTTGTTATGAGGGATAGTGGTCTGTAACAGTGTTAGGTGTTGTTATGATGGATAGTGGTCTGTAACAGTGTTGTTATGAGGGATAGGGATAGTGATCTGTAACAGTGTTGTTATGAGGGATAGGGATCTGTAACAGTGTTGTTATGAGGGATAGTGGTCTGTAACAGTGTTAGGTGTTGTTATGAGGGATAATGGTCTGTAACAGTGTTGTTATGAGGGATAGTGATCTGTAACAGTGTTGATATGAGGGATAGTGGTCTGTAACAGTGTTAGGTGTCATGAGCGATAGTGATCTGTAACAGTGTTGTTATGAGGGATAGTGGTCTGTCACAGTGTTAGGTGTTGATATGAGGGATAGTGATCTGTAACAGTGTTGTTATGAGGGATAGTGATCTGTAACAGTGTTGTTATGAGGGATAGTGGTCTGTAACAGTGTTGTTATGAGGGATAGTGGTCTGTAACAGTGTTAGGTGTTGTTATGAGGGATAGTGGTCTGTAACATTGTTATGTGTTGTTATGAGGGATAGTGTTCTGTAACAGTGTTGTTATGAGGGATAGTGGTCTGTAACAGTGTTAGGTGTTATGAGGGATAGTGATCTGTAACAGTGTTAGGTGTTGTTATGAGGGATAGTGATCTGTAACAGTGTTGTTATGAGGGATAGTGGTCTGTAACAGTGTTAGGTGTTGTTATGAGGGATAGTGATCTGTAACAGTGTTGTTATGAGGGATAGTGGTCTGTAACAGTGTTAGGTGTTGTTATGAGGGATAGTGGTCTGTAACAGTGTTAGGTGTTGATATGAGGGATAGTGATCTGTAACAGTGTTGTTATGAGGGATAGTTATCTGTAACAGTGTTAGGTGTTGTTATGAGGGATAGTGGTCTGTAACAGTGTTAGGTGTTGTTATGAGGGATAGGGATCTGTAACAGTGTTGTTATGAGGGATAGTGGTCTGTAACAGTGTTGTTATGATGGATAGTGGTCTGTAACAGTGTTAGGTGTTGTTATGAGGGATAGTGATCTGTAACAGTGTTAGTTGTTGTTATGAGCGATAGTGATCTGTAACAGTGTTAGGTCATGTTATGAGGGATAGTGATCTGTAACAGTGTTGTTATGAGGGATAGTGATCTGTAACAGTGTTAGGTGTTGTTATGAGGGATAGTGGTCTGTAACAGTGGTGTTATGAGGGATAGTGATCTGTAACAGTGTTAGTTGTTGTTATGAGCGATAGTGATCTGTAACAGTGTTAGGTGTTGTTATGAGGGATAGTGATCTGTAACAGTGTTGTTATGAGGGATAGTGGTCTGTAACAGTGGTAGGTGTTGTTTTGAGGGATAGTGATCTGTAACAGTGTTAGGTGTTGTTATGAGGGATAGTGATCTGTAACAGTGTTGCTATGAGGGATAGTGATCTGTAACAGTGTTGTTATGAGGGATAGTGGTCTGTAACAGTGTTGTTATGAGGGATAGTGGTCTGTAACAGTGTTAGGTGTTGTTATGAGGGATAGTGGTCTGTAACATTGTTATGTGTTGTTATGAGGGATAGTGTTCTGTAACAGTGTTGTTATGAGGGATAGTGGTCTGTAACAGTGTTAGGTGTTATGAGGGATAGTGATCTGTAACAGTGTTAGGTGTTGTTATGAGGGATAGTGGTCTGTAACAGTGTTAGGTGTTGTTATGAGGGATAGGGATCTGTAACAGTGTTGTTATGAGGGATAGTGGTCTGTAACAGTGTTGTTATGATGGATAGTGGTCTGTAACAGTGTTAGGTGTTGTTATGAGGGATAGTGATCTGTAACAGTGTTAGTTGTTGTTATGAGCGATAGTGATCTGTAACAGTGTTAGGTCATGTTATGAGGGATAGTGATCTGTAACAGTGTTGTTATGAGGGATAGTGATCTGTAACAGTGTTAGGTGTTGTTATGAGGGATAGTGGTCTGTAACAGTGGTGTTATGAGGGATAGTGGTCTGTAACAGTGGTAGGTGTTGTTTTGAGGGATAGTGATCTGTAACAGTGTTAGGTGTTGTTATGAGGGATAGTGATCTGTAACAGTGTTGCTATGAGGGATAGTGATCTGTAACAGTGTTGTTATGAGGGATAGTGGTCTGTAACAGTGTTGTTATGAGGGATAGTGGTCTGTAACAGTGTTAGGTGTTGTTATGAGGGATAGTGGTCTGTAACATTGTTATGTGTTGTTATGAGGGATAGTGTTCTGTAACAGTGTTGTTATGAGGGATAGTGGTCTGTAACAGTGTTAGGTGTTATGAGGGATAGTGATCTGTAACAGTGTTAGGTGTTGTTATGAGGGATAGTGATCTGTAACAGTGTTGTTATGAGGGATAGTGGTCTGTAACAGTGTTAGGTGTTGTTATGAGGGATAGTGATCTGTAACAGTGTTGTTATGAGGGATAGTGATCTGTAACATTGTTGTTATGAGGGATAGTGGTCTGTAACAGTGTTAGGTGTTGTTATGAGGGATAGTGGTCTGTAACAGTGTTAGGTGTTGATATGAGGGATAGTGATCTGTAACAGTGTTGTTATGAGGGATAGTTATCTGTAACAGTGTTAGGTGTTGTTATGAGGGATAGTGGTCTGTAACAGTGTTAGGTGTTGTTATGAGGGATAGGGATCTGTAACAGTGTTGTTATGAGGGATAGTGGTCTGTAACAGTGTTGTTATGATGGATAGTGGTCTGTAACAGTGTTAGGTGTTGTTATGAGGGATAGTGATCTGTAACAGTGTTAGTTGTTGTTATGAGCGATAGTGATCTGTAACAGTGTTAGGTCATGTTATGAGGGATAGTGATCTGTAACAGTGTTGTTATGAGGGATAGTGATCTGTAACAGTGTTAGGTGTTGTTATGAGGGATAGTGGTCTGTGTGGTGTTATGAGGGATAGTGATCTGTAACAGTGTTAGTTATGTTGTTAGTGTTAGGTGTTGTTATAGTGGTCTGTAACAGTGTTGTTATGAGGGATAGTGGTCTGTAACAGTGGTAGGTGTTGTTTTGAGGGATAGTGGTCTGTAACAGTGTTAGGTGTTGTTATGAGGGATAGTGATCTGTAACAGTTTTAGGTGTTGTTATAGGGATAGTGATCTGTAACCGTGTTGTTATGAGGGATAGTGGTCTGTAACAGTGTTAGGTGTTGTTTTGAGGGATAGTGATCTGTAACAGTGTTAGGTGTTATGAGGGATAGTGATCTGTAACAGTGTTGTTATGAGGGATAGTGATCTGTATCAGTGTTAGGTGTTGTTATTAGGGATAGTGGTCTGTAACAGTGTTGTTATGAGGGATAGTGATCTGTAACAGTGATGTTATGAGGGATAGTGATCTGTAACAGTGCTGTTATGAGGGATAGTTGTCTGTAACAGTGTTAGGTGTTGTTATGAGGGATAGTGATCTGTAACAGTGTTGTTATGAGTGATAGTGATATGTAACAGTGTTGTTATGAGGGATAGTGATCTGTAACAGTGTTAGGTGTTGATATGAGGGATAGTGATCTGTAACAGTGTTGTTATGAGGGATATTGGTCTGTAACAGTGTTAGGTGTTGTTATGAGGGATAGTGGTCTGTAACAGTGTTAGGTGTTGATATGAGGGATAGTGATCTGTAACAGTGTTGTTATGAGGGATAGGGATCTGGAACAGTGTTAGGTGTTGTTATGAGGGATAGTGGTCTGTAACAGTGTTAGGTGTTGTTATGAGGGATAGTGGTCTGTAACTGTTAACAGTGTTAGTAACAGTGTTAGGTGTTATGAGGGATAGTGATCTGTAACAGTTTTGTTATGAGGGATAGTGATCTGTAACAGTGTTAGGTGTTGTTATGAGGGATAGTGATCTGTAACAGTGTTAGGTGTCATGAGTGAGTGATAGTGATAGTGGTCTGTAACAGTGTTGTTATGAGGGATAGGGATCTGTAACAGCTCCATGTTACTGCATGAGGTCTGGTACTGAGGTCTGGTTCCTGGTACTGAGGTCTAGTACCTGGTACCTGGTACTGAGAGGGCCCAGCTCCATGTTACTGTATGAGGTCTGGTACTGAGGTATGGTACTGAGGTCTAGTACCTGGTACCTGGTACTGAGAGGGCCCAGCTCCATGTTACTGTATAAGGCCTGGTAGTGAGGTCTGGTACTGAGAGCTGAGAGAGCCCAGCTCCATGCTACTGTATGAGGTCTGTTGTGTAAGCAGCATCTCTCATGCCAAGTCTGAATCACCCAGCCGGCCCATCTAGCCGGCCCATGCTTCCCTCTATAGCCTCTCCTACATATGGTCACTTACAGGTCTCAGCCTCTCATCTATAGGGTCACTGACATGTCTCAGCCTCTCATCCATAGGGTCACTGACAGGTCTCAGCTTCTCATCTATAGGGTCACTGACAGGTCTCAGCCTCTCATCTATAGGGGACTCAGCCTCTCATCTATAGGGTCACTGACAGGACTCAGCCTCTCATGTATAGGGTCACTGACAGGTCTCAGCCTCTCATCTATAGGGGACTCAGCCTCTCATCTATAGGGTCACTGACAGGTCTCAGCCTCTCATCCATAGGGTCACTGACAGGTCTCAGCTTCTCATCTATAGGGTCACTGACAGGTCTCAGCCTCTCATCTATAGGGGACTCAGCCTCTCATCCATAGGGTCACTGACAGGTCTCAGCCTCTCATCTATAGGGGACTCAGCCTCTCATCCATAGGGTCACTGACTGGGCTCAGCCTCTCATGTATAGGGTCACTGACAGGACTCAGCCTCTCATCTATAGGGTCACTGACAGGTCTCAGCCTCTCATCTATAGGGTCACTGACAGGCCTCAGCCTCTCATCTATAGGGTCACTGACAGGGCTCAGCCTCTCATCTATAGGGTCACTGACAGGTCTCAGCCTCTCATCCATAGGGTCACTGACAGGTCTCAGCCTCTCATCTATAGGGTCACTGACAGGTCTCAGCGTCTCATCTATAGGGTCACTGACAGGGCTCAGCCTCTCATCTATAGGGTCACTGACAGGTCTCAGCCTCTCATCCATAGGGTCACTGACAGGTCTCAGCCTCTCATCTATAGGGTCACTGACAGGCCTCAGCCTCTCATCTATAGGGTCACTGATGAGTCTCAGTCTGTCATCGATAGGGGCCTCAGCCACTCAGCTACAGGGGTCTCAGCGTCTCATGTACAGGGTCTCAGCCTCTCATCTATGGTCCACTGACAGGTCTCAGCCTCTCATGTAAAGGGTCACTGACAGGTCTCAGCCTCTCATCCATAGGGTCACTGACAGGCCTCAGCCTCTCATCCATAGTGTCACTGACAGGTCTCAGCCTCTCATGTAAAGGGTCACTAACAGGACTCAGCCTTTCATCTATATGGGGTCTTACACTCTCATCTATAGGGTCACTGACAGATCTCATTCTCTCATCTATCAGGGACTCAGCCTCTCATCTATAGGGTCACTGACAGGTCTCAGCCTCTCATCTATAGGGTCACTGACAGGTCTCAGCTTCTCATCTATAGGGTCACTGACAGGTCTCAGCCTCTCATCTATAGGGTCACTGACAGGTCTCAGCCTCTCATCTATAGTGTCACTGACAGGTCTCAGCTTCTCATCTATAGGGTCACTGACAGGGTCTCAGCCTCTCATCTATAGTGTCACTGACAGGTCTCAGCCTCTCATCCATAGGGTCACTGACAGGTCTCAGCCTCTCATCTATAGGGTCACTGACAGGTCTCAGCCTCTCATCCATAGGGTCACTGACAGGGCTCAGCCTCTCATCTATAGGGTCACTGACAGGTCTCAGCCTCTCATCTATAGGGTCACTGACAGGTCTCAGCCTCTCATCCATAGGGTCACTGACAGGTCTCAGCCTCTCATCTATAGGGTCACTGACAGGCCTCAGCCTCTCATCTATAGGGTCACTGACGAGCCTCAGTCTGTCATCGATAGGGGCCTCAGCCACTCAGCTACAGGGGTCTCAGCGTCTCATGTACAGGGTCTCAGCCTCTCATCTATGGTCCACTGACAGGTCTCAGCCTCTCATGTAAAGGGTCACTGACAGGTCTCAGCCTCTCATCCATAGTGTCACTGACAGGTCTCAGCTTCTCATCTATAGTGTCACTGACAGGTCTCAGCTTCTCATCTATAGGGTCACTGACAGGGTCTCATTCTCTCATCTATCAGGGACTCAGCCTCTCATCTATAGGGTCACTGACAGGTCTCAGCCTCTCATCTATAGGGTCACTGACAGGTCTCAGCTTCTCATCTATAGTGTCACTGACAGGTCTCAGCTTCTCATCTATAGGGTCACTGACAGGGTCTCAGCCTCTCATCTATAGGGTCACTGACAGGTCTCAGCCTCTCATCTATAGGGTCACTGACAGGTCTCAGCTTCTCATCTATAGTGTCACTGACAGGTCTCAGCTTCTCATCTATAGGGTCACTGACAGGGTCTCAGCCTCTCATCTATAGGGTCACTGACAGGTCTCAGCCTCTCATCCATAGGGTCACTGACAGGTCTCAGCCTCTCATCTATAGGGTTACTGACAGGTCTCAGCCTCTCATCCATAGGGTCACTGACAGGTCTCAGCCTCTCATCTATAGGGTCACTGACAGGTCTCAGCCTCTCATCTATAGGGTCACTGACAGGTCTCAGCCTCTCATCCATAGGGTCACTGACAGGTCTCAGCCTCTCATCTATAGGGTCACTGACAGGCCTCAGCCTCTCATCTATAGGGTCACTGACGAGTCTCAGTCTGTCATCGATAGGGGCCTCAGCCACTCAGCTACAGGAGTCTCAGCCTCTCATGTATAGGGTCTCAGCCTCATCTATAGGGGTCTCAGCATCTCATCTATGGTCCACTGACAGGTCTCAGCCTCTCATGTAAAAGGTCACTGACAGGTCTCACTCTCATCCATAGGGTCACTGACAGGTCTCAGCCTCTCATCTATAGGGTCACTGACAGGCCTCAGCCTCTCATCTATAGGGTCACTGACGAGTCTCAGTCTGTCATCGATAGGGGCCTCAGCCACTCAGCTACAGGGGTCTCAGCCTCTCATGTATAGGGTCTCAGCCTCATCTATAGGGGTCTCATTCTCTCATCTATGGTCCACTGACAGGTCTCAGCCTCTCATGTAAAGGGTCACTAACAGGACTCAGCCTTTCATCTACAAGGGGTCTTACACTCTCATCTATAGGGTCACTGACAGATCTCATTCTCTCATCTATCAGGGACTCAGCCTCTCATCTATAGGGTCACTGACATATTTAAGCCTCTCGTATATAGGGGACCCACCCTCACATCTAAAGGGTCACTGACAGGACTCAGCCTCTCATCTATATGGTCTCAGCCTCTCATCTATAGTGGGCTCAGGCTCTCATCTATAGAGTCACTGACAGGTTTCAGCCTCTCATCTACAGGGTTCTCAGCCTCTCATCTATATTGTCACTGACAGGTCTCAGCTTGTCATCTATAGGGGGCCTCAGCATCTCATCTATAGGGTGACTGACATGTCTCAGCCTGTCACCTATAGTGGTCTCAGCCTCATCTATAGAGTCACTGACATCTCTCAGCCTGTCATCTATAGGGTCACTGACATGTCTCAGCGTCTCATCTATAGGGTCACTGACAGGCCTCAGCCTCTCATCTATAGGGTCACTGACATGTCTCAGCCTGTCATCTATAGGGGGCCTCAGCCTCTCATCTATAGGGTCACTGACAGGTCTCAGCATCTCATCTATAGGGTCACTGACAGGCCTCAGCCTCTCATCTATAGGGGGCCTCAGCCTCTCATCCATAGGGTCACTGACAGGCCTCAGCCTCTCATCGATAGTGGTCTCAGCCTCATCTATAGGGTCACTGACAGGTCTCAGCCTCTCATCTATAGGGTCACTGACAGGCCTCAGCCTCTCATCTATAGGGTCACTGACAGGCCTCAGCCTCTCATCTATAGGGCTACTGACAGGCCTCGTAGCCCATTCACAGCCATATAAGGAGTCATTGGCATGAAGCGCTTTCAAAAAAATGGGGCACTTCCTGATTGGATTTTTATCTGGGTTTCGCCTGTAACATCAGTTCTGTTACACTCACAGACAATATCTTTGCAGTTTTGGAAACGTCGGTGTGTTTTCTATCCAAAGCTGTCAATTATATGCATAGTCGAGCATCTTGTCGTGACAAAATATCCCGTTTAAAACGGGAACGTTTTTTTATCCAAAAATGAAAATACTGCCCCCTAGTCACAAGTCCAATACAGCAAATGAAAGATAAACATCTTGTTAATCTACCCATCATGTCCGATTTCAAAAATGCTTTACAGCGAAAGCACAACATATGATTATGTTAGGTCATAGACAAGTCAAAAAAAGAGGAGTCACAAAAAAGCAGAAATATAGATAAAATTAATCACTAACCTTTGATGATCTTCATCAGATGACACTCATAGGACATCATGTTACACAATACATGTATGTTTTGTTCGATAATGTGCATATTTATATCCCAAAATCTCTGTTTACATTGGCGCGTTACGTGCAGTAATGTTTTGATTCCAAAACATTCGGTGATTTTGAAGAAATACTCATAATAAACATTGATAAAAGATACAAGTGTTATTCACAGAATTAAAGATAGGCTTCTCCTTAACTTCTTATGGTATAGGGGATGTTTGCGTCGCACTTGGCCAAGAGCCAGGGAAAATGCAGTGCGGAAAATAAATAAAACATTATATAAAAATCAAACTTTCATTAAATCACACATGTAAGATACTAAATTAAAGCTACACTAGTTGTGAATCCAGCCAACATGTCAGATTTTAAAAAGGCTTTTCGGCGAAAGCATAAGAAGCTATTACCTGATGATAGCACAACAGTAAACAAAGAGAGTAGCATATTTCAACTCTGCAGGCTCTACACAAAACGCAGAAATAAAATATTAAACATGCCTTACCTTTGACGAGCTTCTTTTGTTGGCACTCCAATATGTCCCATAAACATCACAATTGGTCCTTTTGTTCGATTAATTCCGTCCATATATATCCAAAATATCAATTTATTTGACGCGTTTGATCCAGAAAAAAACAGCTTCCAAATTGTGTAACGTCACTACAAAATATCTCAAAATTTGCCTGTAAACTTTGCCAAAACATTTCAAACTACTTTTGTAATACAACTTTAGGTATTTTTAAACGTTAATAATCGATCAAATTGAAGACGGGTCTATTTGTTTTCAATAGAGGACGAGAGGAAACTAACGCTACTTTTCAAGTCTAACGCAACTCTCAACAGTGTTACCCATTTCCTAGATGGCCGGACTTCTTCATTGCACAAAGGAATAACCTCAACCAAATCCCAAAGATTGTTGACATCCAGTGGAAGCGGTAGGAACTGAAAACAAGTGCCTAAGAAATATCGTTTCACAATGAGAACAGACAGAGACCTCAAAAAGAAAATCTGAACGGTTAGTCCTCTGGGTTTTGCCGGCAACATAAGTTCTGTTATACTCACAGACATGATTCAAACAGTTTTAGAAACGTCAGAGTGTTTTCTATCCAAATCTACTAATAATGTGCATATCTTATATTCTTGACATGAGTAGCAGGAAGTTGAAATTGGGCACGCTATTTATCCAAAAGTGAAAATGCTGCCCCCTATACCTTAAGAAGTTATTACAACCGCTGTGTCAGATTTCAAAAAAACTTTACGGAAAAAGCATCATCTGAGAACGGCGCTCAGAACCCATAACAGCCAGAGGAATATCTGCCATTTTGGAGTCAACAGAAGTTCGAAATTACACCATAAATATTCACTTACACTCCCAGGCACTCCCAGGAATCGCAGTTCGACCATAAATGACTGATTTGTTCCATAAAGTTCCATCATTTATGTCCAAATAGCCACCAAATAGCCACATTGTTAGCATGTTCAGCCCCGTAATCCATCTTCATGAGGCACAGGCACTTCGTCCAGACAACAACTCCAAAAGTTCCGTTACAGTTCTTTAGAAACATGTAAAACGATGTATGGAATCAATATTTAGGATGTTTTTAACATAAAACATCAATAATAATGTTCCAACAGGAGAATTCCTTTGTCTGAAGAAAAGCACTGAAACGAGAGGTAACTCTGTCGGGAGCGCGCGTCACGATCCTGAGAAACTCTGCCAGACCACTTACTCAAAGAGGTCTCATGAGCCCCTCCTTTATAGTTGAATCCTCATTCAAGTTTCTAAAGACGGTTGACATCTAGTGGAATCCGTAGGAAGTGCAACTTTATCCATATCTCAATGTGTATTCGGTAGGCCAAGCTTTGAAAAACTACAAGCCTCAGATGTCCCACTTCCTGGTTGGATTTTTCTCAGGTTTTTGCCTGCCATATGAGTTCTGTTATACACACATACATCATTCAAACAGTTTTAGAAACTTCAGAGTGTTTTCTATCCAATACTACTAATAATATGCATATATTAGCATCTGGGTCAGATTAGGAGGCAGTTCACTCTGGGCACGCAATTCATCCAAAAGTGAAAATGCTGCCCCCTATCCCAAATGAGTTTTAACGACCGTTCCACGGGTGCCTGTTCATTCATTGTTCATGGTTCATTGAACAAGAATGGGAAACAGTGTTTAAATCCTTTACAATGAAGATCTGTGAAGTTATTTGGATTTTTACGAATTATCTTTGAAAGACAGGGTCCTGAAAAAGGAACAGTTTATCACCTTGATTACAGGAAATCTTCATGTATTTCCAATATCAGCTCCAGTGCCTTTCCGTTCACCTTCACACCCCTGGGCCAGACTACACTCAATCATAGGACCTACTTGTCACGATCGTCGTCAGAAGCGGACCAAAATGCAGCTTGGTATGTGTTCATGATGATATTTAAATTAAAGAAAGCACTGAATACAAAACAATAAACTAAACACGACCGTGAAGCTATATACCAAAATGTGCTGACACAAGCAACTAACATAGACAATCACCCACAACCCACAATGACAAAACAGGATACCTAAATATGGTTCCCAATCAGAGACAACGACTAACACCTGCCTCTGATTGAGAACCATATCAGGCCAAACACAGAAACAGACAAACTAGACATCCAACATAGAATGCCCACTCAGATCACACCCTGACCAAACAAAACATATAAACATACAAAGCAAACTATGGTCCGGGCGTGACACTACTGAAGAGATGAGTCTTCAATAAAGACTTAAAGGTTGAGACCGAGTCTGCGTCTCTCACATGGGTAGGCAGACCATTCCAAAAATGTTTAGCTCTATAGGAGAAATCCCTGCCTCCAGCTGTTAGAAATATCATTGGGACAATTAGGAGGCCTGCGTCTTGTGACCATAGCGTACGTGTAGGTATGTACGACAGGACCAAATCAGAGAGAAAGGTAGGAGCGAGCCCATGTAATGCTTTGTAGGTTAGCAGTAAAACCTTGAAATCAGCCCTTGCCTCAGCCCCTCCCTCCACCTAGGGTAGGTGGAGGGAGTCTGGAAGGGCATCTAGGCATCTTTAGGTTGTCCGAGAATTTATAGCGCGGCTTTTGATGATCCTTGGTTGGGGTCTGAGAAGATTATTTGTTGTGATTGCAAACGTAATAAAATGGTGGTCCGATAGTCCAGGATTATGAGGAAAAACATTAAAATCCACAACATTTATTCCACGGGACAAAACTAGGTCCAGAGTATGAATGTGACAGTGAGTGGGTCCGGAGACATGTTGGACAAAACCCACTGAGTCGATGATGGCTCTGAATGCCTTTTGGAGTGGGTCTGTGGACTTTTCCATGTGAATTTTGACTTTTTTTTATATTATCGCCATGAGTACGGAGGTCCGATTAGGAATTCAGAGAACTCAGTGAGGAACGCTGTATATGGCCCAGGAGGCCTGTAAACAGTAGCTATAAAAAGTGATTGAGTAGGCTGCATAGATTTCATGACTAGAAGCTTAAAATAGAAAACGCAGTCTATTTTTCCGGA
Organism: Oncorhynchus clarkii lewisi; assembly: GCF_045791955.1. Classification (NCBI taxonomy): domain Eukaryota; kingdom Metazoa; phylum Chordata; class Actinopteri; order Salmoniformes; family Salmonidae; genus Oncorhynchus; species Oncorhynchus clarkii. Next base: position 135,425 of record NW_027261090.1, read on the forward strand.
AATTGAAATTTGCTATCGTAAATGTTAGCAACACCTCAGCCTTTGCAGGATGCACGGGGGATATGGTCACTAGTGTAGCCAGGAGGTGAGGCCTCATTTAACACAGTAAATTCATTAGGCTTGAGCCATGTTTCAGTCAGGCCAATCACATCAAGATTATGATCAGTGATTAGTTATTTGACTATAACTGCCTTGGTAATGAGGGATCTAACATTAAGTAGCCCTATTTTGAGATGTGAAGTATCACAATCTTTTTCAATAATGGCAGGAATGGAGGAGGTCTTTATTCCAGTGAGATTGCTAAGGCGATCACAGCCATGTTTAGTTTTGCCCAACCTAGGTCGAGGCACAGACACGGTCTCAATGGTGATAGCTGAGCTGACTACACTGACTGTGCTAGTGGCAGACTCCACTAAGCTGGCAGGCTGGCTAACAGGCTGCTGCCTGGCCTGCACCCTATTTCATAGTGGAGCTAGAGGAGTTAGAGCCCTGTCTATGTTGGTAGATAAGATGAGAGCACCCCTCCAGCTAGGATGGAGTCCGTCACTCCTCAGCAGGCCAGGCTTGGTCCTGTTTGTGGGTGAGTCTCAGAAAAAGGGTCAATTATCTACAAATTATATATTTTGTGAGGGGCAGAAAACAATTTTCAACCAGCGATTGAGTTGTGAGACTCTGCTGTAGAGCTCATCACTCCACCTAACTGGAAGGGAGCCAGAGACAATTACTCGATGCCGACACATCTTTCTAGCTGATTTACACACTGAAGCTATGTTGCTCTTGGTGACCTCTGACTGTTTCATCCTAACATCGTTGGTGCCGATTTGGATAACAATATCTCTATACTCTCTACACTCGCCAGTTTTAGCATTAGCCAGCACCATCTTCAAATTAGCCTTAACGTCGGTAGCCCTTCCCCCTGGTAAACAGTGTATGATCGCTGGATGATTAGTTTTAAGTCTAACACTGCGGGTAATGGAGTCGCCAATGACTAGGGTTTTCAATTTGTCAGAGCTAATGGTGGGAGGCTTTGACGGCTCAGACCCCATAACAGGTGGAGGAGAGACCAGAGAAGGCTCAGTCTCTGACTCGTTGCTTAATGGGGAGAATCTGTTGAAAGTTTATATCGGTTGAATGAGCGACACCGGTTGAGCATGCCAGCACCATCAGCCGCTTGGCCTGTACCTTATTCCCTAAAATACTTAATTTTAATTAAATAATTAATTAAATTCCTTAATATGGAATGTAGAATAGAATATCCAATATACGTGTTCATATGGGCAGAATATTGTTGATAATAAATAAATACAAATAAAAAAATGCTCTGCTTTCGTTGACTTCGTTTTAAAATCAAATCAAATAATATTTTGTCACATGCGCCAAATACAACAAGTGTAGACTTTTCCGTGAAATGCTGACTTACAAGCCAACAGAGACTGGAGGCTATATACAGGGTATTACGGTACAGAGTCAATGTGGAGGCTATATACAGGGTATTACGGTACAGAGTCAATGTGGAGGCTATATACAGGGTGTACCGGTACAGAGTCAATGTGGAGGCTATATACAGGGGGTACCGGTACAGAGTCAATGTGGAGGCTATATACAGGAGGTACCGGTACAGAGTCAGTGTGGAGGCTATATACAGGGGGCACCGGTACAGAGAATGTGCTGGGGTACAGGCTAGTTTAGGTAATCTGTACATGTAGGTGGGGGCGAAGTAACTATGCATTGGTAACAAACACACAGCGAGTAGCCGCAGTGTACAAAAGGGGGGGGGGGGGGGGATCAATGTAAATTGTCCAGTGGCGATTTTATGAATTGTTCAGCAGTCTTATGGCTTGGGGGTAGAAGCTGTTGAGGAGCCTTTTGGTCATAGACTTGGCACTCCGGTACCGCTTGCCATGCTGGAGTAGAGAAAAACGGTCTATCTTGAGTGACTGGAGTCTCTGACAATTTTATGGCTTTCCTCTGACACCGCCTGGTATAGAGGTACTGGATGGCAGGAAGCTTGGCTCCAGTGATGTACTGGGCCATACGCACTACCCTCTGTAGCTTCTTATGGTTGGATGCCGAGCAGCTGCCATACCAGGAGGTGATGCAACCGGTCAGGATCCTCTCGAGTGAACTCCAAGCGGCCTGTCATGTGCCTTTTACTGAGGAGTGGCTTCCGTCTGGCCACTGTACCATAAAGGCCTGATTGGTGGACTGCTACAGAGATTGTTGTCCTTCTGGAAGGATCTCTCATCTCCACAGAGGAACTCTGGAGCTCTGTCAGAGTTACCATCGGGTTCTTGGTCACCTCCCTGACCAAGGCCTTTCTCCTCTCAGTTTGGCCAGGCGGACAGTTCTAGGAAGACTTTGGATGGTGTATAAATACACCCAGTAACTACAAAGATTCAGGCGTCCTTCCAACTCAGTTGCCGGAGAAGAAGGAAAAAGATGCGTGTTTTGGAATATTTGTATTCTGTACAGGCTTCCTTCTTTTTACACTGCCAATTAGGTTAGTATTGTGGAGTAACTGTTTTAAAGTCACCATTGGCCTCATGGTTAAATCCCTGAGCGTTTTCCTTCCTCTCTGGCAACTGAGTTAGGAAGGACGCCTGTATTTTTGTAGTGACTGGGAGTATTGATACACCATCCAAAGTGTAACTAATAACTTCACCATGATCAAAGGGATATTCAATGTCTGCATTATTTTAATTTTTTACCCATCTACCAATAGGTGCCCTTCTTTGCGAGGCATTGGAAAAACTCCCAGGTTTTTGTTGTTCAATCTGTGTTTGAAATTCACTGCTCGACTGAGGGACCTTACAGATGATTGTATGTGTGGGGGTACAGAGATGAGGTAGTCATTCACAAATCATGTTACACACTATTATTGAACACAGATTCTATGCAACTCATTATGTGACTTGTTAAGCATATTTTTTACTCCTGAACGTATTTAGGGTTGGCATAACAAAGGGGTTGAATACTTATTGATTCAAGAAATGTCTGCTTTTCATTTTTATTAATTTAAAAAAAACAACTAATAAAAACAGAATTCCACTGATATTATGGGGTATTGTGTGTAGGCCAGCGGCATGATCTGAATTTACTCCATTTTAAATTCAGGCTGTAACACAACAAAATGTGGAATAAGTCAAGGGGTGTATTCACTCATTGGCCAGTTTGTTAGGTACACCCATCTAGTTCCGGGTAAGACCCCCTTAGCCTCTAGAACAGACGGAATTTTTCAGGTCATGGAAATGTTACTCAATTGGTATCAAGGGGCCTAACGTGTGCTAATCGTCTCAGGGAAGCTCATCTGCGTGCTCGTCGTCCTCAACATTGTCTTGACCTGACTGCAGTTTGACTTCTTTATCGACTTCAGTGGGCAAATGCTCCCCTTCAATGGCCACTGGCACGCTGGGGAAGTGTGCTCTTCAAGGATTAATCCCGGTTTCAACTGTACCTGGCAGCGTGTGTGACGTTGTGTGGGCGAGCAGTTTGCTGATGTCAACGTTGTGAACAGAGCGCCCCACGGTGGCAATGGGGTTATGGTATGGGCAGGCATAAGCTACAGACAATGAACACAATTGTATTTAATCAATGGCAATATGAATGCACAAAGACATCGTGACGAGATCCTAAGGTCCATTGTGGTGCCATTCATCCTCCTCCATCACCCCCATGTTTCAGCATGATAATGCATGGCCCCATGTCACAAGGATCTGTACACAATTCCTGGAAGCTGAATGTGTCCCAGTTCTTCCATGACCTGAATACTGCATGTCATCCATTGAGCATGTTTGGGATGCTCAGGATCGATGTGTACGCAGCGTGTTCCAGTTCCCAACAATATCCAGCATCTTCCTACACCCATTGAAGAAATGTAGGACTAAATTCCACAGGCCACAATCAACAGCCTGATCAACTCTATGTGAAGGAAGTGTATCGAGGCAAATGGAGGTCACAACAGATACTGACTGGTTTTCTGATCCAAGCCACTACCTTTTTCTTTTAGGTGTCTGTGACCAACAGATATCTGTGTTGCCAGTCATGTGGAAACTATAGATTAGGGCCCCATGTATTTATTTAAATTGACTGATTAACTTAAATGAACGGACACACTCAGTACTGCAAGGCAAAAACCAACCAACATGGATCTCTTTAACAAAGTGTCATGACCCTGCCCTGACCCTGTCCTCGTGCCCTGACCCTGTCCTCGTGCCCTGACCCTGCCCTCGTGCCCTGACCCTATCCTGATCCTGCCCTGACCCTGCCCTCGTGCCCTGACCCTGTCCTCGTGCCCTGACCCTGCCCTCGTGCCCTGACCCTGTCCTCGTGCCCTGACCCTGTCCTCGTGCCCTGAACCTGTCCTCGTGCCCTGACCCTGCCCTCGTGCCCTGACCCTGCCATCGTCCCCTGATCCTGCCCTCGTGCCATGACCCTGCCCTCGTGCCATGACCGTGCCCTGACCCTGTCCTCGTGCCCTGACCCTGTCCTCGTGCCCTGACCCTGTCCTCGTGCCCTGACCCTGTCCTCGTGCCCTGACCCTGTCCTCGTGCCCTGACCCTGCCCTCGTGCTCTGACCCTGTCCTCGTGCCCTGACCCTGTCCTCGTGCCCTGACCCTGCCCTGACCATGCCCTGACCCTCTCTGACCCTATCCTGATCCTGCCCTGACCCTGCCCTCGTGCCCTGACCCTGTCCTCGTGCCCTGACCCTGCCCTCGTGCCCTGACCCTGCCCTCGTGCCCTGACCCTGCCATGACTATGCCCTCGTGCACTGACCCTGCCCTCGTGTCACTAAACGGGGAAGATTCTAGGTGCCCATCTGAACAATCACTGTTAAAAAATAGATATATATCCTTTCGGGGATTGTATACAGTGTGGTTGGTTTAGCCTTGGTCTGAGAGACTTACTGACTCTATCGGTAAAATATAGAAAAGCAAAGTTTCATGTCCTGGCTGGAGAAATTGTGGCTACTCTTCCACTATGCATTACTCCATTAATGGCCTCATAACAGACAAATAAAAGCCTCTACTCTTCCACCAACCATTACTCCATTAATGGCCTCATAACAGACAAATAAAAGCCTCTACTCTTCCACTATCCATTACTCCGTTAACGGCCTTATAACAGACAAATAAAAGCCTCTACTCTTCCACCAACCATTACTCCATTAATGGCCTCATAACAGACAAATAAAAGCCTCTACTCTTCCACTATCCATTACTCCGTTAACGGCCTTATAACAGACAAATAAAAGCCTCTACTCTTCCACCAACCATTACTCCATTAATGGCCTCATAACAGACAAATAAAAGCCTCTACTCTTCCACTATCCATTACTCCATTAATGGCCTCATAACAGACAAATAAAAGCCTCTACTCTTCCACTATCCATTACTCCGTTAACGGCCTCATAACAGACAAATAAAAGCCTCTACTCTTCCACTATCCATTACTACATTAATGGCCTCATAACAGACAAATAAAAGCCTCTACTCTTCCACCAACCATTACTCCATTAACGGGCTCACCACTATCTATTTGTCAGATCTCTCTTCCTGGAAACATTGATCTAATCCTGCATTGTTAAAGTGTTGGAATATACCCTATGTATATGTAATATACATGTAATATATGTAATATACCCTATGGAGACACCCTGTGGAGGCACGCTGTGGAGACGCCCTGTGAAGACACCCTGTGGAGACACCATAAGGAGACACCATAAGGAGACACCATAAGGAGACACCCTGTGGATACACCATATGGAGACACCCTGTGGAGGCACCCTGTGGAGACACCTTGTGGAGACACCCTGTGGAGGCACCCTGTGGAGACACCCTGTGGAGGCACCCTGTGGAGGCACCCTGTGGAGACACCATAAGGAGACGAGGGCAGAATCATTGAAAAGTGAAAGACTAAAGTTAAATACATGGGATGCTTTAGTGAATTTCAGAATGTCTGGAATAGAAAAGGCAGAAATAAAACAATTCAATAAACATTCGCAGCCAGTCATCCAAAACATGTGGCGACACCCTGTGGAGACACCATATGGAGACACCATATGGAGACACCATAAGGAGACACCCTGTGGAGACACCATATGGAGACACCATAAGGAGACACCATAAGGAGACACCCTGTGGAGACACCATAAGGAGACACCATAAGGAGCCACCATAAGGAGACACCATATGGAGACACCATATGGAGACACCATATGGACACCCCGTGGAGACACCCCGTGGAGACACCCCGTGGAGACACCCCGTGGAGAATGTGGTGGAGAAAAGCAGACCGATATGTTCTGGGTTGATATCGTGCTGTGCAGACTGGCAGGTATTGACTCAGCTAAAGCTAGCTGGTGCCTGAGCTTAAGGTAAAGACCACTAGCAGTGATTAACAATGACTAATAGCTAGTAGCTAGTTAGCTGGCTAGCTTCTGATGGAGGTTCCAGTTATAGAGAGTTATCCGTATTCTATTTGGTGAGGTGGGTTGCAAGAAAGACATTTAGTTCGTAGATGGAAAGTGAGATTCCAATATATACGGAGAAAAACACTGAAGAAACAAACTATTTACTATTTACACAGAACAAGACAAACACACGTCCGACTGCTACGCCATTTTGGAATCCATTACTTACCAGGCCATGCAAGAATCATCTCATGAGCCACTTACCAGGCTATGCAAGAATCATCTCATGGGCCACTTACCAGGCCATGCAAGAATCATCTCATGAGCCACTTACCAGGCCATGCAAGAATCATCTCATGAGCCACTTACCAGGCCTTGCAAGAATCATCTCATGGGCCACTTACCAGGCCATGCAAGAATCATCTCATGAGCCACTTACCAGGCCATGCAAGAATCATCTCATGAGCCACTTACCAGGCCTTGCAAGAATCATCTCATGAGCCACTTACCAGGCCTTGCAAGAATCATCTCATGAGCCACTTACCAGGCCATGCAAGAATCATCTCATGAGCCACTTACCAGGCCTTGCAAGAATCATCTCATGGGCCACTTACCAGGCCATGCAAGAATCATCTCATGAGCCACTTACCAGGCCTTGCAAGAATCATCTCATGAGCCACTTACCAGGCCATGCAAGAATCATCTCATGGGCCACTTACCAGGCCATGCAAGAATCATCTCATGGGCCACTTACCAGGCCATGCAAGAATCATCTCATGGGCCACTTACCAGGCCATGCAAGAATCATCTCATGAGCCACTTACCAGGCCTTGCAATAATGTTGTCAAGAGATATAATGTTGTAGCAAAGAAAGTGTATTCATGGATACTCTGACCCTATGGGCCCTGGTCCAAAGTTGTGCAATATAAAGGGAATAGGTGCCATTTGGGATTTTATGTACAGGATTATGGTCTTGTTTTATTTAAAAATATGATCGCAAGCATGATGTCTTCTAATGTATGGATATCTACTAATGTATCATAAGATGAAGGTATTTGGGGATTGGCTGAGTAAAGAACTCTTGTCATCATATGAAGGTGAAGATAGTTTGTGATCCTCTCCTGTTGTTCCTGTGATAATGGACAGAGCCATTTGCTATTTCTCTCTCTCTCTCTCCCCCTCTCCCTCTCTCCCTCTCTCCCTCCCTCCCTCCCTTGGACAGAGCCATGTGCTCCTTTATCTCACTCTACCCCTCTACCTCTCCTTCTCTCTCTACCTCTCCACACCCACACACAGGCAACACTTTGGGTTTACGTAAGGCTTTTTGCGCTAAAATAGGCCGTGTATTTCTGTAAACCATTCGGGGGACTCCAAACATTCATATTGAGGTAGATTAAATGTAGCAGAGAGAAACTGACAATGTTACCTAGTATAAAGTGTGTTGTATTGTACCAGAATACTAATAGCTGCTGTGAAAGGATTTTAATAAGCAGAATAGACAGGATGAGCTAAAAGCTTAGAGACTGGGCGTAAGTGACACGCCCCCCCTTAGAGACTGGGCGTAAGTGACACGTCCCCCCCCTTAGAGACTGGGCGTAAGTGACATGCCCACCCCTTCCTTAGAGACTGGGCGTAAGTGACATGCCCCCCCTTAGAGACTGGGGGTAAGTGACATGCCCCCCTTAGAGACTGGGTGTAAGTGACATGCCCCCCTTAGAGACTGGGCGTAAGTGACACGCCCACCCCCCCTTAGAGACTGGGAGTAAGTGACATGACCCCTTAGAGACTGGGCGTAAGTGACATGCCCCCTTAGAGACTGGGCGTAAGTGACACGCCCCCCTTAGAGACTGGGCATAAGTGACACGCCCACCCCCCCCTTAGAGACTGGGTGTAAGTGACATGCCCCCCCTTAGAGACTGGGCGTAAGTGACACGCCCCCCTTAGAGACTGGGTGTAAGTGACATGCCCCCCCTTAGAGACTGGGCGTAAGTGACCTGCCCCCCTTAGAGACTGGGCGTAAGTGACATGCCCCCCCTTAGAGACTGGGCGTAAGTGACATGCCCCCCCTTAGAGACTGGGCGTAAGTGACACGCCCCCCCTTAGAGACTGGGTGTAAGTGACACGCCCCCCTTAGAGACTGGGCTTAAGTGACACGCCCCCCTTAGAGACTGGGCGTAAGTGACATGCCCCCCCTCAGAGACTGGGCGTAAGTGACATGCCCCCCTTAGAGACTGGGCGTAAGTGACATGCCCCCCTTAGAGACTGGGCGTAAGTGACACGCCCCCCTTAGAGACTGGGTGTAAGTGACATGCCCCCCCTTAGAGACTGGGCGTAAGTGACCTGCCCCCCTTAGAGACTGGGCGTAAGTGACATGCCCCCCCTTAGAGACTGGGCGTAAGTGACACGCCCCCCCTTAGAGACTGGGTGTAAGTGACACGCCCCCCTTAGAGACTGGGCTTAAGTGACACGCCCCCCTTGACTGGGCTGACACTTCCCCCTTAGAGACTGGGCGTAAGTGACCTGCCCCCCTTAGAGACTGGGCGTAAGTGACACGCCCCCCTTAGAGATTGGGCGTAAGTGACATGCCCCCCTTAGAGATTGGGCGTAAGTGACATGCCCCCCTTAGAGACTAGACAACAGTCATGATAAACTGTATCCCTGGCAGGCAGGGAAAGCGGCTAAATTACCGAAACAAAGATGAACCTTCTCTACATCCAAAAGATCCTGCAAGGAGCATAGGACCATGGAAAACAGAGTGTAGGGAGGAACAATCGCTATAGTCACACCACTTCTCCACAACAAAACAACTGTAAAAACAGAGAACGTGCACATGGGGCTGGTACTCTCTTCCTCTCCGGCCAGTTGTTTCCTTTTTTTTTTTATCACCGGCTATCTCCCGAAGGCTAATCTCACCGGCTATGCCCCGAAGGCTAATCTCACCGGCTATGCCCCGAAGGCTAATCTCACCGGCTATCTCCTGAAGGCTAATCTCACTGGCTATGCCCCGAAGGCTAAGCCCTGAAGGCTAATCTCACCGGCTATCTCCCGAAGGCTAATCTCACTGGCTATCTCCCGAAGGCTAATCTCACCGGCTATGCCCCAAAGGCTAATCTCACCGGCTAGTGGATAGGAATCTTTCCCCGCAATCAGCAATCATGGAGATACAAGCACAAGAACGTGGTGGTCCGAGTGCTAGGTTCGTCCTGGGACGTGCTAGTCGTTGCCATTGTGAGGGACAAGGCTTGCTACGGGGACCGAGCGTGTAGATGGCGTAGGCTAGCTAGTTAGAAGGCCTGCGGTTAGTGTGGCGTTAGCTAGCTAGCAACTACCTCATGGTGATGGTGTGCCATTGCTAGTTCAATGCTGGCTGAAGGAAACTGACTGACCAAGTTAGCTTTCGGAAAGAGTGTTCCCGGGACTGATGGTGCCGTGAAGGCTGAGAAGTTCGGTCTAGGTAATATTTAGTTAACACAACGGATGAACATAGGTTAAACTAGATCAGAGAAGGGAGCTGGCAATGCTATTATGTTGCAGGTAGGGTATGCTAATGAAGCTATGTAGCTACCAACAGAGACCGAGAAGTAGAAAATTCCTTTTTGAATTGAAAAGCAAAGTTTTCCGGTTAGTACTCAAGTTGTCAACAAAGCCGCATGACAGAATTATCAAGTTTTCAAATTAAATCTTTCTTTGGGAAAATATATCAAGTGGTCTGTGCATTTCAACGAATAAATACACCTACAGTGCCTTCAGATAGTATTCACACCTCTTGACTTTTTTCACATTTCCACATGGATTAATCTTCAAGACGAACACTAATTTATTACAAATAAAAATGGTTATGAGTGAACAAACATCTTTCCAGGGTGTTGATGCAGCATCCTGCAGCCTCTTCCAACACCACAGGAACGGTATCCATATGCAAAAGTGAAGTTTTGCTTTGATGTCAAATCAACTCATATTGTTGCTAGCTAGCTACGTTAGCTGTTGTGCTAGTTAGCATGCTACTGAACCGTGATACTAGCATATTGACAGGTATTAAAAGGCAGCAACTAAGTTAACTAGCTACCTATCACATGAATTGTGTAAAAATATGATACCGATCATATTAATATGATACCGATTGGGCTAGTAAGTTAGTGCCGCTGAAAGATTGAAACTGGTATCAACAAAATGTGTTTCACTCCATCCCATAAAACATGAAATTGCTAATTAGGCATCATTTAGCAAAGAAAATATAAAAGTTTATTAGGAAGTCTAATTAATAAGTAGTCACCAGGCTACCCATGTGTTCACCTGTATTTGGGGAGTTTCTCCTGTTCTGCTTTGCAGATTCTCTCAAGCTCTGTCAGGTTGGATGGGGAGCGTTGCTGTACAACAATTTTCAGGTATCTCCAGAGATGTTCAATCGGGTTCAAGTCCGGGCTCTGGCTGGGCCACTCAAGGACATTCAGAGACATTCAACACTCCTGCGTTGTTTTGGCTGTGTGCTTAGGGTTGTTGTCCTTTTGGAAGGTGAACCTTCGCCCCAGTCTGAGATCCTGAGCAGGTTTTCATCTCTCTGTACTTTGCTCCGTTCATCTTTCCCTCGAACCTGAATAGTCTCCAGTCCCTGCCACTCAAAAACATCCCCACAGGATGATGCTGCCACCACCATGCTTCACCTATGGGGATGGTATTGGCCAAGTGATGAGCGTGACGCTTGGCATCCAGGAAAAATAGTTCAATCTTGGTTTCATCAGACCAGAGAATCTTGTTTCTCATGGTCTGAGAGTCTGTAGGTGCTTTTGGCAAACTCCAAACCGGCTGTCATTTTGCTGAGGAGTAGCTTCTGTCTCGCCACTCTACCATAAAGGCCTGATTGGTGGAGTGCTGCAGAGATGGTTGTCCTTCTGGAATGTTCTCCTATCTCCACAGAGGATCTTTGGAGATCTGTCAGAGTGACTCTCGGGTTCTTGGTCATCTCCCTGACCAAGGCCCTTCTCCCCTGATTGCTCAGTTTGGCCGGTCGGCCAGCTCTAGGAAGAGTTTTGGCGCTTCCAAATTTCTTCCATTTAAGAATGATGGAGACCACTGTGTTCTTGGGGACCTTCAAAGCTACAGAAATGTTTTGGTACCCTTCCCCAGATCTGTGTCTCAACACAATCCTGTCTCGGAGCTCTACGGACAATTCCTTCGACCTTATGGCTTGGTTTTTGCTCTGACATGCATTGTTGACTGTGGGACCTTATATAGACAAGTGTGTGCTTTTCCAAATAATTTCCAAGCAGTTGAATTTACCACCAAGTTGTAAAAACATCTCAAGGATGATCAATGGAAACAGGATGCATCTGAGCAATATTTTTAGTCTCTTGGCAAAGGGTCTGAATACTTATGTAAATAAGAAACAAAAAAATATATATATACATTTTCAAAAACCCCAAAATTCTGTTCTATCTTTGTCATTATGGGGTATTGTGTGTAGATTGATGTGGGAAATGTTCTATTTAACCAATTTAAGAATAAGGCTGTAACGTAACAAAGTGAAAAAGTAAAGGGGTCTGAATACTTTCTGACTGCACTGTATATATTGTATAGGTTCCAAGTGGGTCAGTTTGATTCCCATTGGATAAGAGTGTCTGCTAAATGACTCAAATGTAAATGTTGAAAAATAGAACACATTTGTCTGGACTGGCCTGCCAATGCGTGTGAGGCTAGTCCGTTACATCATAATGGAGCTGTAGAGCATATGGTGGCCACAACTGTATGTAGAGCATATGGTAGCCACAACTGTATGTAGAGCATATGGTGGCCACAACTGTATGTAGAGCATATGGTGGCCACAACTGTATGTAGAGCATATGGTGGCCACAACTGTATGTAGAGCATATGGTGCCCACAACTGTATGTAGAGCATATGGTGGCCACAACTGTATGTAGAGCATATGGTGGCCACAACTGTATGTAGAGCATATGGTGGCCACAACTGTATGTAGAGCATATGGTGGCCACAACTGTATGTAGAGCATATGGTGGCCACAACTGTATGTAGAGCATATGGTGGCCACAACTGTATGTAGAGCACATGGTGGCCACAACTGTATGTAGAGCATATGGTGGCCACAACTGTATGTAGAGCATATGGTGGCCACAACTGTATGTAGAGCATATGGTGGCCACAACTGTATGTAGAGCACATGGTAACCTACTGTACCCGTAAGAATTCTAAAATGCTACAAGATCCAGGTAATAGCTGCACCTCCATCACCAAATGACATATTCAATTCAATACAGCATTTTATAGTGCTTTTCTCCTACACTACAATGCAGCATTTTAGAATGATTTCCCCCTACACTACAATACAGCATTTTAGAATGCTTTCCCCCTACACTACAATACAGCGTTTTAGAATGCTTTCCCCCTACACTACAATACAGCGTTGTATAATTATTTCCCTCTACACTAGAATAATGCTTTCCCCCTACACTACAATACAGCATTTTAGAATGCTTTCCCCTACACTACAATACCTCATTGTAGAATGCTTTCCCCTACACTACAATACAGCATTGTAGAATGCTTTCCCCCTACACTACAATACCTCATTGTAGAATGCTTTCCCCTACACTACAATACAGCATTTTAGAATGCTTTCCCCTACACTACAATACAGCATTGTAGAATGCTTTCCTTCTAAACTAGAATGCAGCATTTCCAAAGAAAACATACAGGTCCAAATGCACTTTTCTTACTTTCCAACCGATTTGTTTTTTTCTGTCTGGATCAGCATGTTGTGTGAAACATGCTTATATTTATAATACTGTTCCCTGAAAGTGAATTAAATGAAATCGTGTGGAATGATTAGTTAATGTGCAAGGCAGCAAAGAATTCTTGCAGAGTTGGAGATTTAGAGACTGTAAGCACTTAGTGTACACAAAATGTCAGTTCCACTCACTCTGTTTTCAACTTCCCATCAACTTCTACATCAGGAGTTGAGAAAGAAACACAGTAAGCAGTTTAACAGCACACTTCAAGAAAGCATTCCTGAAGCCAATGACCTGGTGTTTTAAGCAACCTCCATGAATTTTACCTCAAGACGGAGACTAGATTTACAAAAATAAGATTGATCATTAATCAATGTTATAAAGCGGTGTCTTCACGCTGCTTCACAATGCCGATTGAGGCTACTTTGCTGGAGAATTTAACTCAAATATGAGACGAAACTTCCAAATGAAGAGGGATCAAACATAAAAACTAGATAATGTAGATTCTATTAAAGGAGATCCTTTCTACCTTCACAGTTCTACCATCGTATCCCAGCAGCTCTTCTCTTCCAAAGAGCTCCTTTCTACCTTCACAGTTCTACCATCGTATCCCAGCAGCTCTTCTCTTCCAAAGAGCTCCTTTCTACCTTCACAGTTCTACCATCGTATCCCAGCAGCTCCTCTTCCAAAGAGCTCCTTTCTACCTTCACAGTTCTACCATCGTATCCCAGCAGCTCTTCTCCTCCAAAGAGCTCCTTCTACCTTCACAGTTCTACAATCATATCCTAGCAGCTCTTCTCTCCCAAAGAGCTCCTTCTACCTTCACAGTTCTCCTATCGTATCCTAGCAGCTCTTCTCTCCCAAAGAGCTCCTCCTACCATCACAGTTCTACCATCGTATCCTAGCAGCTCTTCTCTTCCAAAAAGCTCCTCCTACCTTCACAGTTCTACCATCGTATCCCAGCAGCTCTTCTCTTCCAAAAAGCTCCTCCTACCTTCACAGTTCTACCATTGTATCCCAGCAGCTCTTCTCTTCCAAAGAGCTCCTTCTACCTTCACAGTTCTACCATCGTATCTGGGCAGCTCTCCTCTCCCAAAGAGCTTCTTCTACCTTCACAGTTCTACCATCGTATCCCAGCAGCTCTTCTCTCCCAAAAAGCTCCTTCTACCTTCACAGTTCTACCATCGTATCTCAGCAGCTCTCCTCTCCCAAAGAGCTTCTTCTACCTTCACAGTTCTACCATCGTATCCCAGCAGCTCTTCTCTTCCAAAGAGCTCCTTCTACCTTCACAGTTCTACCATCGTATCCCACCAGCTCTTCTCTTCAAAAGAGCTCCTTCAACCTTCACAGTTATACCATCGTATCCCAGCAGCTCTTCTCTTCCAAAGAGCTCCTTCTACCTTCACAGTTCTACCATCGTATCCCAGCAGCTCTTCTCTTCCAAAGAGCTCCTTCTACCTCCACAGTTCTACCATCGTATCCCACCAGCTCTTCTCTTCCAAAGAGCTCCTTCTACCTTCACAGTTCTACCATCGTATCCCAGCAGCTCTCCTCTTCCAAAGAGCTCCTTCTACCTTCACAGTTCTACTATCGTATCCCACCAGCTCTCCTCTCCCAAAGAGCTCCTTCTACCTTCACAGTTCTACCATCGTATCCCAGCAGCTCTCCTCTTCCAAAGAGCTCCTTCTACCTTCACAGTTCTACCATCGTATACCAGCAGCTCTCCTCTTCCAAAGAGCTCCTTCTACCTCCACAGCAGCTCGTTCCTACCTTTTTTACTTTTAATTTATTCATGCTCTTATGTTGATCAAAAGCAGTAGCGTGAAATATTGCAATGTGAAAGCAAAGCATATGGCTGCACATGTCAGCACCCACACAGATAATGGTAAGCAACTATGCATGTGCAAGAGGGACTGACCCCATGGTGGAGACAGGAGACAGGAGAAGAGTGACTGACCCCATGGTGGAGTCATGAGACAGGAGAAGAGTGACTGACCCCATGGTGGAGTCATGAGACAGGAGAAGAGTGACTGACCCCACGGTGGAGTCATGAGACAGGAGAAGAGTGACTGACCCCATGGTGGAGTCATGAGACAGGAGAAGAGGGACTGACCCCATGGTGGAGTCATGAGACAGGAGAAGAGTGACTGACCCCATGGTGGAGTCATGAGACAGGAGAAGAGTGACTGACCCCCTGGTGGAGTCATGAGACAGGAGAAGAGGGACAGACCCCATGGTGGAGTCGTGAGACAGGAGAAGTGGGACTGACCCCATGGTGTAGACAGGAGATGAGTGACTGACCCCATGGCAGAGACAGGAGAAGAGTGACTCACCCCATGGAGAAGTCATGAGAGGAGAAGAGGGACTGACCCCACGGTGGAGTCATGAGAAAGGAGAAGAGGGACTGAACCCATGGTGGAGTCATGAGACAGGAGAAGAGTGACTGACCCCATGGCAGAGACAGGAGAAGAGTGACTGACCCCATGGCGAAGTCATGAGACAGGAGAAGAGTGACTGACCCCATGGTGTAGTCATGAGACAGGAGAAGAGTGACTGAACCCATGGTGAAGTCAAGAGACAGGAGAAGAGTGACTGACCCCATGGTGGAGTCATGAGACAGGAGAAGAGGGACTGACCCCACGGTGTAGTCATGAGACAGGAGAAGAGGGACTGACCCCATGGTGGAGTCATGAGAAGAGTGACTGACCCCATGGCGAAGTCATGAGACAGGAGAAGAGTGAATGAACCCATGGTGGAGTCATGAGACAGGAGAAGAGGGACTGACCCCATGGTGGAGTCAGGAGACAGGAGAAGAGTGACTGACCCCATGGTGGAGTCATGAGACAGGAGAAGAGTGACTGACCCCATGGTGTAGACAGGAGATGAGTGACTGACCCCATGGCAGAGACAGGAGAAGAGTGACTCACCCCATGGAGAAGTCATGAGACAGGAGAAGAGGGACTGACCCCACGGTGGAGTCATGAGACAGGAGAAGAGGGACTGACCCCATGGTGGAGTCATGAGACAGGAGAAGAGTGACTGACCCCATGGCAGAGACAGGAGAAGAGTGACTGACCCCATGGCGAAGTCATGAGACAGGAGAAGAGTGACTGACCCCATGGTGTAGTCATGAGACAGGAGAAGAGTGACTGAACCAATGGTGAAGTCAAGAGACAGGAGAAGAGTGACTGACCCCATGGTGGAGTCATGAGACAGGAGAAGAGGGACTGACCCCACGGTGTAGTCATGAGACAGGAGAAGAGAGACTGACCCCATGGTGGAGTCATGAGAAGAGTGACTGACCCCATGGCGAAATCATGAGACAGGAGAAGAGTGACTGGCCCCATGGTGGAGTCATGAGACAGGAGAAGAGGGACTAACCCCATGGTGGAGTCAGGAGACAGGAGAAGAGTGACTGACCCCATGGTGGAGTCATGAGACAGGAGAAGAGTGACTGACCCCATGGTGGAGTCATGAGACAGGAGAAGAGGGACTGAAACCACGGTGGAGTCATGAGACAGGAGAAGAGGGACTGACCCCATGGTGTAGACAGGAGATGAGTGACTGACCCCATGGCAGAGACAGGAGAAGAGTGACTGACCCCATGGAGAAGTCATGAGACAGGCGAAGAGTGACTGACCCCCTGGTGGAGTCATGAGACAGGAGAAGAGGGACTGACCCCATGGTGGAGTCATGAGAAGAGTGACTGATCCCATGGCGAAGTCATGAGACAGGAGAAGAGTGACTGACCCCATGGTGGAGTCATGAGACAGGAGAAGAGGGACTGACCCCATGTTGGAGTCATGAGACAGGAGAAGAGTGACTGACCCCATGGCGAAGTCATGAGACAGGAGAAGAGTGACTGACCCCATGGTGGAGTCATGAGACAGGAGAAGAGGTCCTGACCCCATGGTGGAGTCATGAGACAGGAGAAGAGTGACTGACCCCATGGCGAAGTCATGAGACAGGAGAAGAGTGACTGACCCCATGGTGGAGTCATGAGACAGGAGAAGAGGGACTGACCCCATGGTGTAGTCATGAGACAGGAGAAGAGGGACTGACCCCATGGTGGAGACAGGAGAAGAGTGACTGACCCCATGGTGGAGTCATGAGACAGGAGAAGAGTGACTGACCCCATGTTGGAGTCATGAGACAGGAGAAGAGTGACTGACCCCATGGTGGAGTCATGAGACAGGAGAAGAGTGACTGACCCCATGGCAGAGTCATGAGACAGGAGAAGAGGGACTGACTCCATTGTCATGAGACAGGAGAAGAGTGACTGACAACATGGCTGAGTCATGAGACAGGAGAAGAGGGACTGACCCCATGGTGGAGTCATGAGAAGAGTGACTGACCCCATGTCGAAGTCATGAGACAGGAGAAGAGTGACTGACCCCTTGGTGGAGTCTTGAGACAGGAGAAGAGTGACTGACCCCATGGTGGAGTCATGAGACAGGAGAAGAGTGACTGACCCCATGGTGGAGTCATGAGACAGGAGAAGAGGGACTGACTCCATTTTCATGAGACAGGAGAAGAGTGACTGACCCCATGGCTGAGTCATGAGACAGGAGAAGAGGGACTGACCCCATGGTGGAGTCATGAGAAGAGTGACTGACCCCATGGCGAAGTCATGAGACAGGAGAAGAGTGACTGACACCATGGTGGAGTCATGAGACAGGAGAAGAGGGACTGACCCCATGGTGGAGTCATGAGACAGGAGAAGAGTGACTGACCCCATGGCGAAGTCATGAGACAGGAGAAGAGTGACTGACCCCATGGTGGAGTCATGAGACAGGAGAAGAGGGACTGACCCCATGGTGTAGTCATGAGACAGGAGAAGAGGGACTGACCCCATGGACAGGAGAAGAGGGACTGACCCCATGGTGGAGACAGGAGAAGAGGGACTGACCCCATGGTGGAGTCATGAGACAGGAGAAGAGTGACTGACCCCATGGTGGAGTCATGAGACAGGAGAAGAGTGACTGACCCCATGGTGGAGTCATGAGACAGGAGAAGAGTGACTGACCCCATGGTGGAGTCATGAGACAGGAGAAGAGTGACTGACCCCATGGCTGAGTCATGAGACAGGAGAAGAGGGACTGACCCCATGGTGGAGTCATGAGAAGAGTGACTGACCCCATGGCGAAGTCATGAGACATGAGAAGGGTGACTGACCCCCTGGTGGAGTCATGAGACAGGAGAAGGGAGACTGACCCCCTGGTGGAGTCATGAGACAGGAGAAGAGTGACTGACCCCATGGCAGAGTCATGAGACAGGAGAAGAGTGACTGACCCCCTGGTGGAGTCATGAGACAGGAGAAGATGGACTGACCCCCTGGTGGAGTCATGAGACAGGAGAAGAGGGACTTACCCCATGGTGGAGTCACGAGTCAGGAGAAGAGTGACTGACCCCATGGCAGAGACAGGAGAAGAGTGACTGACCCCCATGGTGGAGTCATGAGACAGGAGAAGAGTGACTGACCCCATGGTAGAGACAGGAGAAGAGTGACTGACCCCATGGCGAAGTCATGAGACAGGAGAAGAGTGACTGACCCCACGGTGTAGTCATGAGACAGGAGAAGAGGGACTGACCCCATGGTGGAGACAGGAGTAGAGTGACTGACCCCATGGTGGAGTCATGAGACAGGAGAAGAGTGACTGACCCCATGGTGGAGTCATGAGACAGGAGAAGAGTGACTGACCCCATGGTGGAGTCATGAGACATGAGAAGAGTGACTGACCCTATGGTGGAGTCATGAGACAGGAGAAGAGTGACTGACCCCATGGCAGAGACAGGAGAAGAGTGACTGACCCCATGGCGAAGTCATGAGAAGAGTGACTGACCACACGTTGTCTGGTGGAGTCATGAGACAGGAGAAGAGTGACTGACCCCCTGGTGGAGTCATGAGACAGGATGGCAGAGGGACTTACCCCATGGTGGAGTCATGAGTCAGGAGAAGAGTGACTGACCCCATGGCAGAGGCAGGAGAAGAGTGACTGACCCCATGGAGAAGTCATGAGACAGGAGAAGAGGGACTGACCCCATGGTGGAGTCATGAGACAGGAGAAGAGGGACTGACCCCCATGGTGGAGTCATGAGACAGGAGAAGAGTGACTGACCCCATGTTAGAGACAGGAGAAGAGTGACTGACCCCATGGCGAAGTCATGAGACAGGAGAAGAGTGACTGACCCCACGGTGTAGTCATGAGACAGGAGAAGAGGGACTGACCCCATGGTGGAGACAGGAGTAGAGTGACTGACCTCATGGTGGAGTCATGAGAAGAGTGACTGACCACACGTTGTAGTCATGAGACAGGAGAAGAGTGACTGACCCCACGGTGTAGTCATGAGACAGGAGAAGAGGGACTGACCCCATGGTGGAGACAGGAGAAGAGTGACTGACCCCATGGCGAAGTCGTGAGACAGGAGAAGAGTGACTGACCCCATGGTGGAGTCATGAGACAGGAGAAGAGTGACTGACCCCATGGCAGAGACAGGAGAAGAGTGACTGACCCCATGGAGAAGTCATGAGACAGGAGAAGAGTGACTGACCCCCTGGTGGAGTCATGAGACAGGAGAAGAGGAACTGACCCCCATGGTGGAGTCATGAGACAGGAGTAGAGTGACTGACCCCATGGCAGAGACAGGAGAAGAGTGACTGACCCCATGGCGAAGTCATGAGACAGGAGAAGAGTGACTGACCCCATGGTGTAGTCATGAGACAGGAGAAGAGTGACTGACCCCACGGTGTAGTCATGAGACAGGAGAAGAGGGACTGACCCCATGGTGGAGACAGGAGAAGAGTGACTGACCCCATGGTGGAGTCATGAGACATGAGAAGAGTGACTGACCCCATGGTGGAGTCATGAGACAGGAGAAGAGTGACTGACCCCATGGTGGAGTCATGAGACAGGAGAAGAGTGACTGACCCCATGGCAGAGTCATGAGGCAGGAGAAGAGTGACTGACCCCCTGGTGGAGTCATGAGACAGGAGAAGAGGGACTGACCCCATTGTCATGAGACAGGAGAAGAGGGACTGACCCCATGGCTGAGTCATGAGACAGGAGAAGAGGGACTGACCCCATGGTGGAGACATGAGAAGAGTGACTGACCCCATGGTGGAGTCATGAGACAGGAGAAGAGTGACTGACCCCATGGCAAAGTCATGAGAGAGGAGAAGAGTGACTGACCCCATGGTGGAGTCATGAGACAGGAGAAGAGGGACTGACCCCACGGTGTAGTCATGAGACAGGAGAAGAGGGACTGACCCCATGGTGGAGACAGGAGAAGAGTGACTGACCCCATGGCTGAGTCATGAGACAGGAGAAGAGTGACTGACCCCATGGCTGAGTCATGAGACAGGAGAAGAGTGACTGACCCCATGGCTGAGTCATGAGACAGGAGAAGAGTGACTGACCCCATGGTGTAGACATGAGACAGGAGAAGAGGGACTGACCCCAATTGACACCATAGTGTACTACATAAGGAACAGTGTACCTTAGGTAGTGTGTGTGTGTGTGTGTGTGTGTGTGTGTGTGTGTGTGTGTGTGTGTGTGTGTGTGTGTGTGTGTGTGTGGACTAGCCTCATTATTATATTGCGTTTCTGGGCTCTAGGCCACATAGTAAGGTATGCCAAACCCTCACAGCGTTACAGAGCTCAAATTCAGTTCAAGATATGGTCCTCCCTTCATTACACACAGGGGGTTCAGGGACCAACATTGTCCAGAGGTGTCTTTACCTTAAATGGGTCACTGACCTGATGATGACAGTATCTTTGTGAGTCCAAAATGGCAACCTACAGTGCATTCAGAATGTAGTATTCAGACCTTGACTTTTTAAACATTTGGCCTTATTCTAAAATGGATTAATCCATCAATCCACATACCCCATACAACTTGACGAAGCAAAAACAGGTTTCTATACAAAGATATAGAATTATTTACATAAGTATTCAGACCCTTTGCTAATGAGACTCCAAATTGAGCTCAGGTGCATCCAGCTTCCCTTGATCATCCTTGACATGTTCCTACAACTTGATTGGAGTCCACCTGTGGTAAATTCAATTGATTGGACACGATTGGAAAGGCAGACAACATTCTATATAAGGAGCCCAGAGGTCAAAGGAATCGTCCGTAGAAGTCAGAGAGAATACGTTTGGAACCAAGACTCTTCCTAGAGCTGGCCAAACTGAGCAATCGGGGGAAAATGGCCTTTGTCAGGGAGGTGACCAAGAACCAGATATTCACTCTGACAGAGCTCCTGAATTCCTCTGTGGAGATGGGAGAACCTTCCAGAAGGACAACACTGTGCAGCACTCCACCTATCAGGCCTTTATGATAGAGTGGCCAGATGGAAGCCACTCCTCAGTAAAGGCACTTGACAGCCCGCTTGGAGTTTACCAAAACGCACCTAAAGGACTCTCAGACCATGAGAAACAAGATTCTCTGGTCTGATGAAACCAATATTCAACTCCTTGGCCTGAATTTTAATGAGGCCATTTAATTAACTAAACACAGTTGAGTAACAACACCATGCAGTGTTGACTCCACTGTGATTCAAATAACACTTATGTATCTACCGCATGTGGGTCAATTTCTGTCTTAGATTGGGTGTCTGCTGCTGCTCTGCTCTGACCTAGATTGGATGTCTGCTGCTGCTCTGCTCTGGTCTGTCTTAGATTGGTTATCTACTGCTGCTCTGCTCTGGTCTGTCTTAGATTGGATATATACTGCTGCTCTGGTCTCTCTTAGATTGGATATATACTGCTGCTCTGGTCTCTCTTAGATTGGATATCTACTGCTGCACTGCTCTGGTCTGTCTTAGATTGAATATCTACTGCTGCTCTGCTCTGCTCTGCTCTGTCTTAGATTGGATATCTACTGCTGCACTGCTCTGGTCTGTCTTAGATTGGATATCTACTGCTGCACTGCTCTGGTCTGTCTTAGATTGGATATCTACTGCTGCTCTGCTCTGGTCTGTCTTAGATTGGATATCTACTGCTGCTCTGCTCTGGTCTGTCTTAGATTGGATATATACTGCTGCTCTGCTCTGGTCTGTCTTAGATTGGATATCTACTGCTGCTCTGCTCTGGTCTGTCTTAGATTGATATCTACTGCTGCTCTGCTCTGGTCTGTCTTAGATTGGATATCTACTGCTGCTCTGCTCTGGTTAGTCTTAGTTATCTGCTACTAAAACAGCTTCAGCAGGTTTACCCCAGTCTGTGTCCTAAATGGGACCATCATTCCCTTTATAGTGGTCCCTATGGGCCCAAAAGCACGACTGACTCGGGTGTAATTTCATCCCAGGGCCAGGCAGTCATCAGTCCTTCCTGTGACAGAGTTAATATCTATCATGCACATTAATTATGAGCAGCCTGTCAAGAATGATGTGAGAAACTCTGATTTTTTAAATAACGATTGCACACTGATGACTGCTCCCTCCCGCAGTTTACTGTGCAACGTTTGGACTCTTTATCAGAGATGCTAATTCACCCTCCTCCTCCACCTCCTCCTCTTTAACATCCTCCTCCTCCACCTTCTCCTCCTCTATCTTTACCTCATCTTCTTCCTCCTCCTCCTCTACCCCTACTCCTCCTCATCAACCTCCTCCTCTTCCTTCTCCACCTCCATAACCTCCTGCTCCTCTACCTCATCTTTTTCCTCCTCTTCCTCTACCCACTACTCCTCCTCATCAACCTCCTCCTCCTCTTCCTCCACCTTCTCCTCCTCTGCCTTTACCGCATATTCCTCTTCCTCTACCTCCTGCTCCTCCTCATCTTCCTCCTCTTCCTCCTACTCCTCCTCATCAACCTCCTCCTCTACCTCAACCTCTTCCTCCTCCTCCTCTACCTTCTACTCCTCTTCATCAACCTCCTCCTCTACCTCATCCTCTACCTCCTCATCTACCTCCTTCTCCTCCTCATCAACCTCCTCCTCTACCTCCTCCTCTACCTCCTCCTCATCAACCTCCTCCTCCTCCTCCTCCTCTACCTCCTCCACTACCACTTTCTCTTCCTCCACCCCATACTCTTCCTCATCAACCTCCTCCACCTCCTCTGTTTGATGGATATCAGAAATCCATCTATATTTTACTGATGTCAGATATGTTGTGGATTTGTGCCTCTTCCCCATTGACGTTCTATAATTCATGTAGAATCTATACGTAATTCTACAATCTTTCCTTTAAAGTGACTCTAAACTCTAATTTATCAGTGTAAATCTCTATAAATTAAATAAATTAAAGCTGTGTGAACGTCTACATGTTCTGCCAATCTCAGTGATTCTAAATATCATAAACAACAGCCGTAGAAGTGGGTGGAAATGTCCTGGCTTGAGCACTGTGGCAGCTACGCCTACACAATGTCTTGATATTCACTGTTGGGGTTCTGAATCTGAATGGCTGTGGTGTCAGGCTGTGTCCCTGTTGGGGTTCTGAATCTGAATGGCTGTGGTGTCAGGATGTGTCCCTGTTGGGGTTCTGAATCTGAATGGCTGTGGTGTCAGGATGTGTCCCTGTTGGGGTTCTGAATCTGAATGACTGTGGTGTCAGGCTGTGTCCCTGTTGGGGTTCTGAATCTGAATGACTGTGGTGTCAGGCTGTGTCCCTGTTGGGTTCTGAATCTGAATGACTGTGGTGTCAGGTTGTGTCCCTGTTGGGGTTCTGAATCTGAATGACTGTGGTGTCAGGCTGTGTCCCTGTTGGGGTTCTGAATCTGAATTACTGTGGTGTCAGGCTGTGTCCCTGTTGGGGTTCTGAATCTGATTGACTGTGGTGTCAGCATGGGTCCCAAACTGCACCCTGTTCCTCTTTATAGTGCACTACCTAAACATAGTGCACTATATGTTCCATTTGGGATTCAGTCTTATGTGATTCTCTTCACTTACCACTGAGTTTATTGAGGTTTGACAAAATGAGGGAATAAAACAACAAGACAGTGGAAAAGTGCTGGAACACTGACAAATTAAATTAAATATTATTGGTCAGATGCGCCAAACACAACAGGTGTAGTCTTTACTGTGAAATGTTTACTCACGAGCCCTTTCCCACATCTCTGAAGTGGACACACACACAGCCACACACACACACACACACAAACACACACACACACACACAGCCACACACACAGCCACACACACACACACACACACACACACACACACACGCACACACACACACACACACACACACACAGATATTCACGCAGAGCCAGGCATTAATACACACCAGAGATAAGTGAACAGTGAAGCACTGTCTGCCCTAGTGTAGTGGTTACTGCTGTCTAATCTAGTGTAGTGGTTACTGCTGTCTGCCCTAGTGTAGTGGTTTCTGCTGTCTAATCTAGTGTAGGGGTTACTGCTGTCTAATCTAGTGTAGGGGTTACTGCTGTCTAATCTAGTGTTGTGGTTACTGCTGTCTAATCTAGTGTAGGGGTTACTGCTGTCTAATCTAGTGTAGGGGTTACTGCTGTCTAATCTAGTGTAGGGGTTACTGCTGTCTAATATAGTGTAGTGGTTACTGCTGTCTAATCTAGTGTAGTGGTTACTGCTGTCTAATCTAATGTAGGGGTTACTACGGTCTAATCTAGTGTAGTGGTTACTGCTGTCTAATCTAGTGTAGTGGTTACTACGGTCTAATCTAGTGTAGGGGTTACTGCTGTCTAATCAGGTGTAGTGGTTACGGCCATCTAATGTAGGGGTTACTACTGTCTAATCTAGTGTAGGGGTTACTGCTGTCTAATCTAGTGTAGGGGTTACTGCTGTCTAATCTAGTGTAGGGGTTACTGCTGTCTAATCTAGTGTAGGGGTTACTTCTGTCTAATCTAGTGTAGTTGTTACTGCTGTCTGCCCTAGTGTAGTGGTTACTGTTGTCTGCCCTAGTGTAGGGGTTACTGCTGTCTAATCGAGTGTAGGGAATACTGCAGTCTGCCCTAGTGTAGTGGTTACTGCTGTCTAATCTAGTGTAGGGGTTACTGCTGTCTAATCTAGTGTAGTGGTTACTGTGGTCTAATCTAGTGTAGGGGTTACTTCTGTCTAATCTAGTGTAGTTGTTAATGCTGTCTGCCCTAGTGTAGTGGTTACTGTTGTCTGCCCTAGTTGAGGGGTTACTGCTGTCTAATCTAGTGTAGGGGTTACTGCTGTCTAATCTAGTGTAGGGGTTACTGCTGTCTAATCTAGTGTAGTGGTTACTGTGGTCTAATCTAGTGTAGGGGTTACTTCTGTCTAATCTAGTGTAGTTGTTAATGCTGTCTGCCCTAGTGTAGTGGTTACTGTTGTCTGCCCTAGTTGAGGGGTTACTGCTGTCTAATCGAGTGTAGGGGTTACTGCTGTCTGCCCTAGTGTAGTGGTTACTGCTGTCTAATCTAGTGTAGGGGTTACTATTGTCTAATCTAGTGTAGGGGTTACTACTGTCTAATCTAGTGTAGTGGTTGCTGCTGTCTAATCTAGTGTAGTGGTTACTGCTGTCTGATCTAGTGTAGTGGTTACTGCTTCCAAATCTAGTGTAGTGGTTACTGCTGTCTAATTTGGTGTAGTGGTTACTGCTGTCTAATCTAGTGTAGGGGTTACTGCTGTCTAGTCTAGTGTAGGGGTTATTGCAGTCTGCCCTAGTCTAGGGGTTACTGTTGTCTAATCTAGTGTAAGGGTTACTGCTGTCAGCCCTAGTGTAGGGGTTACTGCTGTCTAATCTAGTGTAGGGGTTAGTGCTGTCTAATCTAGTGTAGTGGTTGCTGCTGTCTAATCTAGTGTAGTGGTTACTGCTGTCTAATCTAGTGTAGTGGTTACTGCTGTCTGCCCTAGTGTAGTTGTTACTGTTTTCTATTCTAGTGTAGTGGTTACTGCTGTCTAATCTAGTGTAAGGGTTACTGCTGTCTAATCTAATGTAGGGGTTACTGCTGTCAGCCCTAGTGTAGGGGTTACTGCTGTCTAATCTAGTGTAGGGGTTAGTGCTGTCTAATATAGTGTAGTGGTTACTGTTGCCTAATCTAGTGTAGTGGTTACTGCTGTCTGCCCTAGTGTAGTTGTTACTGTTGCCTAATCTAGTGTAGTGGTTACTGTTGTCTAATCTAGTGTAAGGGTTACTGCTGTCAGCCCTAGTGTAGGGGTTACTGCTGTCAGCCCTAGTGTAGGGGTTACTGCTGTCTAATCTAGTGTAGGGGTTAGTGCTGTCTAATCTAGTGTAGGGGTTAGTGCTGTCTAATCTAGTGTAGGGGTTAGTGCTGTCTGCCCTAGTGTAGTGGTTACTGCTGTCTGCCTTAGTGTATTGGTTACTGCTGTCTAATCTAGTGTAGGGGTTAGTGCTGTCTAATCTAGTGTAGGGGTTACTGCTGTCTAATCTAGTGTAGTGATTACTGCTGTCTGCCCTAGTGTAGGGGTTACTATTGTCTAATCTAGTGTTGGGGTTACTGCTGTCTAATCTAGTGTAGTGGTTACTGCTGGCTATTCTAGTGTAGTGATTACTGCAGTCTGCCTTAGTGTAGTGGTTACTGCTGTCTAATCTAGTGTAGTGGTTACTGCTGTCTAATCTAGTGTAGTGGTTACTGCTGTCTAATCTAGTGTCGTGGTTACTGCGGTCTAATCTAGTGTAGTGGTTACTACTGTCTAATCTAGTGTAGGGGTTAGTGCTGTCGAATCTAATGTAGGGGTTACTGCTGTCTAATCTAGTGTTGGGGTTACTGCTGTCTAATCTAGTGTTGGGGTTACTGTTGTCTAATCTAGTGTAGGGGTTACTGCTGTCTGCCCTAGTGTAGTGGTTACTGCTGTCTAATCTAGTGTAGGGGTTACTGCTGTCTAATCTAATGTAGGGGTTACTGCTGTCTAATCTAGTGTAGTGATTACTGATGTCTAATCTAGTGTAGTGATTACTGCTGTCTAATCTAGTGTAGTGATTACTGCTGTCTAATCTAGTGTAGTGATTACTGCTGTCTGCCCTAGTGTAGGGGTTACTATTGTCTAATCTAGTGTTGGGGTTACTGCTGTCTAATCTAGTGTAGTGGTTACTGCTGTCCATTCTAGTGTAGTGATTACTGCAGTCTGCCTTAGTGTAGTGGTTACTGCTGTCTAATCTAGTGTAGTGGTTACTGCTGTCTAATCTAGTGTCGTGGTTACTGCGGTCTAATCTAGTGTAGGGGTTACTACTGTCTAATCTAGTGTAGGGGTTAGTGCTGTCGAATCTAATGTAGGGGTTATTGCTGTCTAATCTAGTGTTGGGGTTACTGCTGTCTAATCTAGTGTAGGGGTACTGCTGTCTAATCTAGTGTAGTGGTTACTTCTGTCTGCCCTAGTGTTTTGGTTACTGCTGTCTATTCTAGTGTTGTGGTTACTGCTGTCTAATCTAGTGTTGTGTTTACTGCTTCCTGTCTGCTCTAGTGTAGTGACATACAGTGGGGCAAAAAAGCATTTAGTCAGCCACCAATTGTGCAAATTCTCCCACTTAAAAAGATGACGGAGGCTTGTAATTTTCATCATAGGTACACTTCAATTATATTGTTGGATTTTTTTATGAATTTATTTGCAAATTATGGTGGAAAATAAGTATTTGGTCACCTACAAACAAGCAAGATTTCTGGCTCTCACAGACCTGTAACTTCTTCTTTAAGAGGCTCCTCTGTCCTCCACTCGTTACCTGTATTAATGGCACCTGTTTGAACTTGTTATCAGTATAAAAGACACCTGTCCACAACCTCAAACAGTCACACTCCAAACTCCACTATGGCCAAGACCAAAGAGCTGTCAAAGGACACCAGCAACAACATTGTAAACCTGCACCAGGCTGGGAAGACTGCATCTGCAATAGGTAAGCAGCTTGGTTTGAAGAAATCAAGTGTGGGAGCAATTATTAGGAAATGGAAGACATACAATACCACTGATAATCTCCCTCGATCTGGGGCTCCACGCAACATCTCACCCCGTGGGGTCAAAATGATCACAAGAACGGTGAGCAAAAATCCCAGAACCACACGGGGGGACCTAGTTAATGACCTGCAGAGAGCTGGGGCCAAAGTAACAAAGCCTACCATCAGTAACACACTACGCCGCCAGGGTCTCAATTCCTGCAGTGCCAGACGTGTCCCCCTGCTTAAGCCAGTACATGTTCAGGCCCGTCTGAAGTTTGCTAGAGAGCATTTGGATGATCCAGAAGAAGATTGGGAGAATGTCATATGGTCAGATGAAACCAAAATATAACTTTTTGGTAAAAACTCAACTTGTTGTGTTTGGAGGACAAAGAATGCTGCGTTGCATCCAAAGAACACCATACCTACTGTGAAGCATGGGGTGGAAACATCATGCTTTGGGGCTGTTTTTCTGCAAAGGGACCAGGACGACTGATCCGTAAAGGAAAGAATGAATGGGGCCATGTATCGTGAGATTTTGAGTGAAAACCTCCTTCCATCAGCAAGGGCATTGAAGATGAAACGTGGCTGGGTCTTTCAGCATGACAATGATCCCAAACACAACGCCCGGGCAACAAAGGAGTGGATTCGTAAGAAGCATATCAAGGTCCTGGGGTGGCCTAGCCAGTCTCCAGATCTCAACCCCATAGAAAATCTTTGGACGGAGTTGAAAGTCCGTGTTGCCCAGCAACAGCCCCAAAACATCACTGCTTTAGAGGAGATCTGCATGGAGGAATGGGCCAAAATACCAGCACAGTGTGTGAAAACCTTGTGAAGACTTACAGAAAACGTTGACCTCTGTCATTGCCAACAAAGGGTATATAACAAAGTATTGAGATAAACTTTTGTTATTGACCAAATACTTATTTTCCACCATAATTTGCAAATAAATTCATTAAATATCATACAATGTGATTTTCTGGATTTTTTTTCTCATTTTGTCTGTCATAGTTGAAGTGTACCAATGATGTAAATTACAGGCCTCTCTCATCTTTATAAGTAGGAGAACTTGCACAATTGGTGGCTGACTAAATACTTTTTTGCCCCACTGTATGTAGTGGGTTACATTTTGACGTTGGTTTCGTGGTCATAGCTTAAATAATTTAAGATCTAAAGCAAGCTAGAGAAATCAAATAATAACTAGAAAAATGTGATGTGCTTGCTAGCTTGTGAAGGATTGATTGGTTGGATAGGATAGGACAGGATTGGTTGGATAGGATTGTTTGGATACGATAGGATTGGTTGGATAGGATAGGTTAGATAGGATTGGATTGGTTGGATAGGATAGAATATTATTGGCTGGAATGGATAGGATAGGTAGGATAGGATTAGTTGGATAGGATATGATTGGTTGGATAGGATTGGTTGGATAGGATAGGTTGGATAGGATTGGTTGGATAGGATTGGATTGGTTGGATAGGATAGGATTGGATAGTATAGGATTGATTGATTGGATAGGATTGGTTGGATAGGATAGGTTGGATAGGATAGGTTGGATAGGATATAATTGATAGGATTGGTTAGAGCTTTGGTTGGATAGGATAGGTTGGATAGGATAGGTTTGGTTCGATAGGATTTGATAGGATTGGTTGAATAGCATTGGATTGGTTGGATAGTATAGGATAGGATTGGTTTGATAGGATTGGATAGCATTGGTTGGAAAGGATAGGTACGAAAGGATAGGATTGTTGGATAGGATGGATAGAATTGGATAGGAATAGGATTGGTTGGGTAGGATAGGATTGGCTGTATAGGATTGGATAGGATAGGTTGAATAGGATAGGATATGATTGGTTGGATAGGATTGGATTTGTTGGATAGTATATGATTGGTTGGAAAGGATAGGATAGAATTGGTTGGATAGGATTGAATAAGATAGGATTTTTTGGATAGGATATGATAGGATTGGATAGGATTAGTTGGATGGAATTGGATTGGTTGGATAGGATAGAGTAGGATTGGTAGGATAGGATTGGTTGTATAGGATTGTTTGGATAGGATAGGACTGGTTTGATAGGATTGGTTGGATATGAAATAATTGGTTGGATAGGATTGGATAGGATTGGTTGGATAGGATAGGATAGGTTGTATAGGATACAATTGGGTGGATAGGATAGGTTGGATAAGATTGGTTGGATAGGATAGGATAGGATAGGATTGGTTGGATGGGATAGGATTGGATAGGATTGGTTGGATAGGAAATTATAGGATTGGTTGGCTAGGATAGGATAGGATAGGATTGGTTGGATAGGATTGGTTGAATAGGATCAGATAGGATAGGATTGGTTGGATGGGATAGGATTGGTTGGATAGGATATGATTGGTTGGATAGGATAGGGTAGGAGGGAAAGGATTGGTTGGATAGGATTGGTTGGATAGGCATAGGACTGGTTCGATAGGATAGGATTGGTTGGATAGGATTGGATACGATTGGTTAGATAGGATAGGTTGTATAGGATAACATTGGGTGGATAGGATAGGTTGGATAGGATAGGTTGGCTAGGATAGGATATGAATGGATAGGATAGGTTGTATAGGATACAATTGGGTGGATATGATAGGTTGGATGGGATTGGTTGGATAGGATAGGAAAGGATAGGATTGGTTGGATAGGATGGGATAGTATTGGATAGGATTGGTTGGATAGGATAGGATTGGTTGGATAGGATAGGATTGGAGGGAAAGGATTGGTTGGATAGGCATAGGACTGGTTCGATAGGATAGGTTGGATAGGATTGGATTGGATATGATAGGTTGTATGGGATAAAATTGGGTGGATAGGATAGGTTGTATAGGATAACATTGGGTGGATAGGATAGGTTGGATAGGATAGGTTGGCTAGGATAGGATATGAATGGATAGGATAGGTTGTATAGGATACAATTGGGTGGATATGATAGGTTGGATGGGATTGGTTGGATAGGATAGGAAAGGATAGGATTGGTTGGATAGGATGGGATAGTATTGGATAGGATTGGTTGGATAGGATAGGATTGGTTGGATAGGATAGGATTGGAGGGAAAGGATTGGTTGGATAGGCATAGGACTGGTTCGATAGGATAGGTTGGATAGGATTGGATTGGATATGATAGGTTGTATGGGATAAAATTGGGTGGATAGGATAGGTTGGAAAGGATAGGTTGGCTAGGATAGGATATGAATGGATTGGATAGGATAGGTTGGATTGGATAGGATAGATTGGATAGAATTGATTGGATTGGTTGGATAGGATAGCATTGGTTGGATAGAGTAGGATTTGTAGGATAGGATAGCATAGGCTGGATAGGATATGACTGGTTGGATAGGATTGGTTGGATAGGTTGGATAGGATATGTTTGGTTCAATAGGATTGGATAGGATAGGTTGAATAGGATAGGATTGGTTGGATAGGATAGGTTGGATAGGATGGGATTGGTTGGATAGGATGGATAGGATTGGATAGGAATAGGATTGGCTGTATTGGATTGGATAGGATAGGTTGAATAGGATAGGATATGATAGGATTGGTTGGATGGGATAGGATTGGTTAGATAGGATAGGGTAGGATAGAATAGGATAGGACAGGATTGGTTGGATAGGATTAGATTGGTTGGATAGGATTGGTTGGATAGGATTGGCTGAATAGGATCGGATAGGAAAGGATTGGTTGGATTGGTTGGATAGGATAGGATAGGATATGATAAAATAGGATATAATTGGTTGTATAGGATAGGTTGGATAGGATTGGATGGATAGGATATGATTGGTTGGATAGGTTTGGATTGGTTGGATAGGATTGGTTGGATATGATATGATTGGTTGGATCAGATAGGAATGGTTGGATAGGATATGATATGATTGGATAGGTTGGTTAGGATAGTGTTGATTGGTTGGATAGGATTGTATAGAATGTGATTGGTTGAATAGGAGAGGATAGGTTGGATATGATAGGTTGGATAGGATAGGATAGGATAGGTTGGATAGGATTGGAATGGTTGGAAAGGTATATAATTGGTTGGATAGGATTGGTTGGATAGGATTGTATTGGTTGGATAGGATTTGATAGGATATGATTGGTTGGATAGTATAGGTTGGATATGATCGGATAGGATTGGTTGGATATGATTGGATAGGATAGGATTGGTTGGATATGATTGGATAGGAAAGGATTGGTTGGATAGGATAAAACATGATATAATTGGTTGTATAGGATAGGTTGGATAGGATTGGTTGGATAGGATAGGTTGGATCAGATAGGTTAGGATTGGTTGGATAGTATACGACAGGCTTGGTTGGATAGGATTGGATAGGATTGGTTGGATAGGATAGGAATGGTTGGATAGTATAGAATTGGTTGGATAGGTTGGTTAGGATAGTCTTGGAATGGTTGGATAGGATTGGTTGGATAGGAAAGGTTGGATTGGATTGGTTGGAAAGGTATACAACTGGTTGGATAGGATTGGATATGATTGGTTGGATAGGATAGGATAGCTTGTATAGGATACAATTGGGGGGATAGGATAAGTTGGATAGGATTGGTTGGATAGGATAGGAAAGGATAGGATTGGTTGGATAGGAAATTATAGGATTGGTTGTCTAGGATAGGATAGGATAGGATAGGTTGGATAGGATTGGTTGAATAGGATAGGATAGGATAGGATTGGTTGGATAGGATAGGATAGGAGGGAAAGGATTGGTTGGATAGGATTGGTTGGATAGGCATAGGACTGGTTCGATAGGATAGGATTGGTTGGATAGGATGGATATGATTGGTTAGATAGGATAGGTTGTATAGGATAAAATTGGGTGGATATGATAGGTTGGACAGGATAGGAAAGGATAGGATTGGTTGGATAGGATGGGATAGGATTTGATAGGGTTGGATAGGATAGGATTGGTTGAATAGTATCGGATAGGATAGGTTGGATAGGATAGGATTGGTTGGATAGGATTGGAGGGAAAGTATTGGTTGGATAGGCATAGGACTGGTTCGATAGGATAGGATTGGTTGGATAGGATGGATATGATTGGTTAGATAGGATAGGTTGTATAGGATAAAATTGGGTGGATATGATAGGTTGGACAGGATAGGAAAGGATAGGATTGGTTGGATAGGATGGGATAGGATTTGATAGGGTTGGATAGGATAGGATTGGTTGAATAGTATCGGATAGGATAGGTTGGATAGGATAGGATTGGTTGGATAGGATTGGAGGGAAAGTATTGGTTGGATAGGCATAGGACTGGTTCGATAGGATAGGATTGGTTGGATAGGATTGGATCTGATAGGTTGTATAGGATAAAATTGGGTGGATATGATAGGTTGGATAGGATAGGTTGGCTAGGATAGGATATGAATGGATTGGATAGGATAGGTTGGATTGGTTGGATAGGATAGGATGGATTGGATAGGATAGGATTGATTGGATTGGTTGGATAGTATAGCATTGGTTGGATAGAGTAGGATTGGTAGGATAGGATAGCATAGGTTGGATAGGATATGACTGGTTGGATATGATTGGTTGGATAGGATATGTTTGGTTCAATAGGATTGGATAGGATAGGTTGAATGGCATTGGATTGGTTGGATAGGATAGGGTGGATAGAATAGGATTGGTTGGATAGGATAGGTTGAATAGGATGGGATTGGTTGGATAGGATGGATAGGATAGGTTGAATAGGATAGGATATGATATGATTGGTTGGAACGGATAGGATAGAATTGGTTGGATAGAATTGGATAAGATAGGATTGGTTGGATAGGATTGGTTGGATAGGATAGGATATGATAGGATTGGATAGGATTAGTTGGATATAATTGGATTGGTTGGATAGGCTAGGATTTGGTTGGATAGGATAGGATAGAATTGGTTGGATGGGATAGGATTGGTAAAATGGGATAGGATAGGGTAGGATAGAATAGGATAGGACAGGATTGGTTGGATAGGATTAGATTGGTTGGATAGGATTGGTTGGATAGGATTGGTTGGATAGGATCGGATAGGAAAGGATTGGTTGGATTGGTTGGATAGGATAGGATAGGATATGATAAAATATGATATAATTGGTTGTATAGGATAGCTTGGATAGGATTGGATTGGTTGGATAGGATATGATTGGTTGGATAGGTTTGGATTGGTTGGATAGGATAGGCTTGGTTGGATAGGATTGGATAGGATTGGTTGGATATGATATGATTGGTTGGATCAGATAGGAATGGTTGGATAGGATAGGATCGGTTGAATAGGATTGGAGGGAAAGGATTGGTTGGATAGGCATAGGACTGGTTCTATAGGATAGGATTGGTTGGATAGGATTGGATCTGATAGGTTGTATAGGATAAAATTGGGTGGATAGGATAGGTTGGATAGGATAGGTTGGCTAGGATAGGATATGAATGGATTGGATAGGATAGTTTGGATTGGTTGGATAGGATAGGATGGATTGGATAGGATAGGATTGATTGGATAGGATAGCATTGGTTGGATAGAGTAGGATTGGTAGGATAGGATAGCATAGGTTGGATAGGATATGACTGGTTGGATATGATTGGTTGGATAGGATAGGTTGGATAGGATATGTTTGGTTCAATAGGATTGGATAGGATAGGTTGAATAGGATAGGATATGATATGATTGGTTGAATAGGATTGGATTTGTTGTATAGTATATGATTGGTAGGAAAGGATAGGATAGAATTGGATAAGATAGGATTGGTTGGATAGGATAGGTTGGATAGGATAGGTTGGATAGAATAGGATAGGATTGGTTGGATAGGATGGATAGGATTGGATAGGAATAGGATTGGCTGTATAGGATTGGATAGGATAGGTTGAATATGATAAGATTGGTTGGATAGGATTGGATATGTTGTATAGTATATGATTGGTAGGAAAGGATAGGATAGAATTGGATAAGATAGGATTGGTTGGATAGGGTAGGATTGGTTGGATAGGATTGGATCTGATAGGTTGTATAGGATAAAATTGGGTGGATAGGATAGGTTGGATAGGATAGGTTGGCTAGGATAGGATATGAATGGATTGGATAGGATAGTTTGGATTGGTTGGATAGGATAGGATGGATTGGATAGGATAGGATTGATTGGATAGGATAGCATTGGTTGGATAGAGTAGGATTGGTAGGATAGGATAGCATAGGTTGGATAGGATATGACTGGTTGGATATGATTGGTTGGATAGGATAGGTTGGATAGGATATGTTTGGTTCAATAGGATTGGATAGGATAGGTTGAATAGGATAGGATATGATATGATTGGTTGAATAGGATTGGATTTGTTGTATAGTATATGATTGGTAGGAAAGGATAGGATAGAATTGGATAAGATAGGATTGGTTGGATAGGATAGGTTGGATAGGATAGGTTGGATAGAATAGGATAGGATTGGTTGGATAGGATGGATAGGATTGGATAGGAATAGGATTGGCTGTATAGGATTGGATAGGATAGGTTGAATATGATAAGATTGGTTGGATAGGATTGGATATGTTGTATAGTATATGATTGGTAGGAAAGGATAGGATAGAATTGGATAAGATAGGATTGGTTGGATAGGGTAGGATTGGTTGGATAGGATTGGTTGGATAGGATAGGATATGATAGGATTGGATAGGATTAGTTGGATATAATTGGATTGGTTGGATAGGCTAGGATTTGTTTGGATAGGATAGGACAGGATTGGTTGGATAGGAAAGGATAGAATTGGTTGGATGGGATAGGATTGGTAAGATGGGATAGGATAGGGTAGGATAGAATAGGATAGGACAGGATTGGTTGGATAGGATTAGATTGGTTGGATAGGATTGGTTGGATAGGATTGGATTGGTTGGATAGGATAGGTTGGATAGGATAGGTTAGGATTGGTTGGATAGGATAGGTTGGATAGGATAGATTGTATAGGATAGGATTGGATGGATGGGATTAGATTGGTTGGATAGGATAGGTTGGATAGCATAGGATGGATAGGATATGATTGGTTGGATAGGATAGGTTGTATAGGATAGGTTTGGATGGATGGGATTGGATTGGTTGGATAGGATTGGTTGGATAGCATCGGATAGGATAGGTTGGATAAGATAGTATATGTTGGATAGGATATGATAAAATAGGATAGAATTGGTTGTATGGGATAGGATTGGTTTGGTTGGATAGGATTGGTTGGGTAGTATAGGTTGGATAGGATTGGTTGGATAGGATTGGTTGGATATGATCGGATAGGATAGGATATGATAGGATTGGTTGGATAGGATAGGTTGGATAGGATTGGTTGAATAGGATCGGATAGGAAAGGATTGGTTGGATAGGATAAAATAGGATAGAATTGGTTGTATATGATAGGTTGGATAGGATTGGATTGGTTGGATAGGATAGGTTGGATCAGATAGGTTAGGATTGGTTGGATAGTATACGACAGGCTTGGTTGGATAGGATTGGATAAGATTGGTTGGATAGGATAGGAATGGTTGGATAGGATAGAATTGGTTGGATAGGATAGGATAGGATTGTTAGGATTGGATTGGTTGGATAGGAGAGGATTGGTTGGATAGGATAGGACAGGATTGGTTGGATATAATATGATTGGTTGGATAGGATAGGAATGGGATAGGATAGGATAGGATTGGTTGGATAGGATAGGACAGGATTGGTTGGATAGGATTGGTAGGATATAATATGATTGGTTGGATAGGAGAGGATTGGTTGGATAGGATTGGTTGGATATAATATGATTGGTTGGATAGGATAGGAATAGAATAGGATAGGATAGGATTGGTTGGATAGGATAGGACAGGATTGGTTGGATAGGATTGGTAGGATATAATATGATTGGTTGGATAGGATAGGAATATAATAGGATAGGTTGGATAGGATAGGATATGATTTGATAGGTTGGATAGGATAGTCTTGGATTGGTTGGGTAGGATAGGATAGGTTGGATAGGATAGGATAGGTTGGATAGGCTTGGATTGGTTGGATAGGATATGATAGGATTGGTTGGATAGGATAAGATAAGATATAATTGGTTTTATAGGATAGGATTGGTTGGATAGGATAGAATTGGTTGGATAGGATAGGACAGGATTGGTTGGATAGGATTGGTTGGATATAATATGATTGGTTGGATAGGATAGGAATGGGATAGGATAGGATAGGATTGGTTGGATAGGATAGGACAGGATTGGTTGGATAGGATTGGTAGGATATAATATGATTGGTTGGATAGGAGAGGATTGGTTGGATAGGATTGGTTGGATATAATATGATTGGTTGGATAGGATAGGAATAGAATAGGATAGGATAGGATTGGTTGGATAGGATAGGACAGGATTGGTTGGATAGGATTGGTAGGATATAATATGATTGGTTGGATAGGATAGGAATATAATAGGATAGGTTGGATAGGATAGGATATGATTTGATAGGTTGGATAGGATAGTCTTGGATTGGTTGGGTAGGATAGGATAGGTTGGATAGGATAGGATAGGTTGGATAGGCTTGGATTGGTTGGATAGGATATGATAGGATTGGTTGGATAGGATAAGATAAGATATAATTGGTTTTATAGGATAGGATTGGTTGGATAGGATAGAATTGGTTGGATAGGATAGGACAGGATTGGTTGGATAGGATTGGTTGGATATAATATGATTGGTTGGATAGGATGAGCTAGGATTGTTTGGATAGGATTGGATAGGATTTTTTGGATTAGATAGGTTTGGTTGGATAGGATTGGATTGGATTAGTTGGATAGGATTGGTTTGATAGGATCGGATTTGTTGGATAGGGTAGGATTGGTTGGATTAATTGGCTGGATAGGATATGATAGGATTGGATGGATAGCATTTGATAGGATTGGTTAGATAGGATATGATTGGTTGGATAGGATTGGATAGGATAGTATTTTTTGGATAGGATTGGATAGGATAGGATTGGTTGGATAGGATGGGATTTGATAGGATTGGTTGGATAGGATAGGATTGGATAAGATAGGTTGGATAGGATAGACTGAAGATGTGAAAGTCTAGTTTGAATGGTTAAAGAATTTGAAGTTAGGATAGCCTGAACATGTGAAAGTTAGTTTGGGGTCTCTAGCTTGAACAGCTCAATAATGACTGTTAGTGAGTTAATGTATGATAATATATGCAGAATTACATAGTTATTGTTGATAAATGTGTTTGATAATGGGAAATCATGATATCCTGAAGATGTGAAAGTTGGTTTCAACATGACAATGCCCCTGTGCACAAAGGGAGGTCCATACAGAAGAAGTTTGTCGAGATTGGTGTGGAAGAACTTGACTGGCCTGCACAGAGCCCTGACATCAAACCCATCGAACAGCTTTGGGAGGAATTGGAACGCTGACTGTGAACCAGGCCTGATCGCACAACATCAGTGCCCATCCTCACTAATGCTGTTGTGGCTGAAATGAAGCTAGTCCCCGCAGCAATGTTCCAACATCTAGTGGAAAGCCTTCCCAGAAGAGTGGAGCAGGTGTCCAGATAATTTTGGTAATGTAGTGTATATAGCTTTTTTTTGATAAATGTTTTTAAGAATTGGAAGTTTTATGTAATGAATATGAATTCGGAGGGCAGACACTCTGTCGTCACTTCAGGATTCAGGCTGGTCTGACTAAAACACACTCTGTCGTCACTTCAGGATTCAGGCTGGTCTGACTAAAACACACTCTGTTATCACTGCAGGTTTTATGCTGGTTTTGACAAAAAAAATTACTTCTGTCTGTCTGCAGGCCTAGCCTACACTGTGAAGGGCTTTTAGGCCTGTTTCATTGTAGACTGAAGACACAGAAAAAGAGAGGGACCCCTGCAGAACTGATGCATTTTCTATGGTTTCATCTCATCAATACATGTAATGGAACCTCTTTGACATGAAAGATGGCGCTGTGCTACTATGGCTGACTCTGTAAAACAACACATTTCACTGCACCTATCTGGTGTAAAACCATATTTTTATATATATAATTTAGAGACACACAGATCTAAATGGCTGTGGACAGGTCTTATACATGGGAATTAATTTT
Source organism: Oncorhynchus clarkii lewisi (assembly GCF_045791955.1). Classification (NCBI taxonomy): domain Eukaryota; kingdom Metazoa; phylum Chordata; class Actinopteri; order Salmoniformes; family Salmonidae; genus Oncorhynchus; species Oncorhynchus clarkii. The sequence continues at coordinate 174,497 of NW_027261090.1, forward strand.
CCAGCAGTTAATCCATAGAAAATGGATTTCTTTATCAATTACTTCTGAATGAATGGGATCATCATTCAGTTTCCTCTGTATCTCTGGTGTCAAGTTCTGACCTTAGTTCCTTTGTTTAGTCTTTGTATGGTCAGGGCGTGAGTTGGGGTGGGCAGTCTGTTTGTTTTTCTATGTTGGTTTTTGTGTTCAGCCTAGTATGGTTCTCAATCAGAGGCAGGTATCGTTAGTTGTCTCTGATTGAGAATCATACTTAGGTAGCCTTTTTCCACTTGGGTTTCGTGGGTGTTTATTTTCTGTCTTTGTGTTATGTGTGTATGTCACCAGACAGGACTGTTTCGTTTCGTTCGTTCATTTTGTTATTTTTGTATTGATTCAGTGTTCAGTGCTTCCTTTAATTAGAATTATGAACACTTACCACGCTGCGCTTTGGTTAGATCCTTACTCCTCCTCAGACGAAGAGGAGGAAATCTGTTACAGAAACACCCACCACAAGAGGACCAAGCAGCATGGTAACGGGCAGCAGCAGCAGCGTCTGAAAACACAAGACTCCTGGACTTGGGAGGAGATTTTGGACGGCAAGGGACCCTGGGCACAAGCAGGGGAATATCGCCGCCCTAAAGCAGAGCTGCAGGCAGCAAAAACAGAGAGGCGATGGTATGAGGAGGCAGCACGGCAGCGCGGCTGGAAGTTTGAGAGGCAGCCCCAAAAATGTATTGGCGGAGGCACACGGGGAGTGTGGCTAAGTCAGGTAGGAGACCTGAGCCAACTCCCCGTGCTTACCGGAGAGCGAGAGGGACCGGGCAGGCACCGTGTTATCGCCGCACTGGCCTGGCTACGGGGAGCATTCAACCAGGTAAGGTTGGGCAGGCTCGGTGCTCAAGAGCTCCAGTGCGCCTTCACGGTCCGGTCTGTCCGGTGCCACCTCCACGTACCAGCCCTCCGGTGGCAGCCCCCCGCACCAGGCTGTCTCTCCGTCTTCTCCCTACAAGTGCTCCCACCTGTCCAGTGCTGTCAAAGCCTTCCTCCTCTCCAGCGCTGCACGAGTCTCCCGTCTGTCCTGAGCCGCCAGAGCAGCCTGTCTGTCCTGAGCCGCCAGAGTAGCCAGTCTGTCCTGAGCCGCCAGAGTAGCCAGTCTGTCCTGAGCCGCCAGAGCCGCCAGTCTGTCCTGAGCCGCCAGAGCCGCCAGTCTGTCCTGAGCCGCCAGAGCCGCCAGTCTGTCCTGAGCCGCGTTTGCCGCCAGTCTGTCCTGAGCCGCCAGAGCCGCCAGTCTGTCCTGAGCAGTCAGTCTGCCAGGAGCTGCCAGAGCCGTCAGTCAGCCAGGAGCTGCCAGAGCTGCCTGTCACGCCGGCGATGCCAGAATCGCCCTTCACTCCGGAGCTGCCGGAGTCTCCCGCCTGTCCGGCGCGGCCGGAGTCGTCCTTCACTCCGGCGCTGTCGGAGTCTCCCAACTGTCCGGCGCTGCCGGAATCTCCCGTCCATTCTGGACCCGTGGCGAGGGTCCCCAGTCCGAGGTCGAGGAGGAGGCGGACAAAAACTATGGCGGACAAAAACTATGGTGAAACTATCTGGCTAGAAATTATTAAGAAGGAAATGATCTCAACATAGAAAAATGTCCTCCTGTGTGCTACCTATATCCCCCACTAGAATCCCCATACTTTAATGAAGACAGCTTCTCCATCCTGGAGGGGGAAATCAATCATTTCCAGGCCCAGGAACATGTACTAGTCTGTGGTGACCTAAATGCCAGAACTGGACAAAATCCTGACACCCTCAACACACAGGGGGACAAACACCTACCTGGAGGTGACAGTATTCCCTCCCAAATATGGGGCGGCAGGTAGTCTAGTGGTTAGAGTGATGGGCCAGTCACAGAAAAGTTGCTGGTTTGAATCTCCGAGCTGACAACGTTAAAAATCTGTCGTTCTGCCCCTGAACAAGGCAGTTAACCCAGTGTTCCCCGGTAGGCCGTCATTGTAAATAAGAATTTGCCTAGTTAAATAAAGGTTCAATAATAAAAAATATGCCCCCCTAGACAACTATTTTATTTTATTTCACCTTTATTTAACCATCCGGCTAGTTGAGAACAAGTTCTCATTTGCAACTGCGACCTGGCCAAGATAAAGCAAAGCAGTGTGACACATGCAACAACACAGTGTTACACATGGAATAAACAAAACATACAGTCAATAATACAGTAGAACAAAAGAAAACAAAAAGTCTATATACAGTGAGTGCAAATGAGGTAAGTTAAGGCAATAAACAGGCCATGGTAGCGAAGTAATTACAATATAACAGTTAAACACTGGAATGGTAGATGTGCAGAAGATGTGCAGAATATGAATGTGCAAGTAGAGATACCGGGGTGCAAAGGAGCAAGATAAATAAATAAATACAGTATGGGGGTGAGGGTAGGTAGATAGATGGGCTGTTTACAGATGGGCTATGTACAGGTGCAGTGATCTGTAAAATGCTCTGACAGCTGGTGCTTAAAGCTAGTGAGGGAGATGTGAGTCTCCAGCTTCAGAGATTGTTGCAGTTCGTTCCAGTCATTGGCAGAAGAGAACTGGAAACTGGAAGGAAAGATGACCAAAGGAGGAATTGCCTTTGGGGGTGACCAGAGAGCTATACCTGCTGGAGCGCGTGCTACGAGTGGGTCCTGCTATGGTGACCAGTGAGCTGAGATAAGGTGGGGCTTTACCTAGCAGAGTCTTGTAGATAACCTGTAGCCAGTGGGTTTGGCGACGAGTATGAAGCGAGGGCCAACCAACGAGAGCATACAGGTCTCAATGGTGAGTAGTGTATGGGGCTTTGGTTACAAAACGGATAGCACTGTGATAGACTGAATCCAGTTTGTTGAGTAGAGTGTTGGAGGCTATTTTATAGACGACATCACCGAAGTCGAGGATCGGTAGGATGGTCAGTTTTACGAGGGTATGTTTGGCAGCATGAGTGAAGGATGACAAAATAACTAACAAAAATGGCCACAACTCTGAGGCTACCTGCCGCCCCTCTGTCACAGAGGTCTGTACATAGTGAATGGAATAGTGAATAGGCTTCGAGGAGACTCTTACGGTAGGTACACCTACAGCTCATCCCTTGGCAGTAGTACTGTAGATGACTTAATCAGTGAACTCAGCCCAATCAGCCCACTGACACCCCTATCAGATCACAGCAAAATCACAATCTACCTGAACAGAGCAATACTCAGTCATGAGACATCAAAGCCAAAGGAACTGAATAATATTATGAAATGCTATAGATGGAAGGAAAGTTATGTAGAAACCTACCAAAAAACAATTTGGCAACAACAAATTCAATTCCTTTTAGACATCTTCCTGGACAAAATATTTCACTGTAATAGTGAATTTATAATAGAATTTGTAAACTTGGCAGTCGAAAATCTAAACAGTATATTTGACCTTTCCCTATCCAACCAAAAAATGTCAAAATACACAATATAAGAAAAGGAAAACAATGACAAATGATTTGATGAAGAATACAAAAACCTAAGAGTGAAATTGAGAGACCTATCCAACCAAAAACATAGAGACCCAGAAAACCTGAGTCTGCGCCTTCACTACGGTGAATCACATAGAATTGAACTGGGACACAGCAAAAACGGAGATGTTTGGATAAACCACTTCTCTAATCTTTTTGGCTCTATATCAAAGAACAAGCAGCAAAAACATATGCAAATCAAATACAAATCTTAGAATCAACTATTAAAGACTACCAGAACCAGAACCCACTGGACTCTCTAGTTACACTGAATAAACTAAACAACTAAACTACAAGCACTCCATCTATGGGTATCCTACATAAATTATCAAATATACAGACCAGAGAAATTCCGATTGGCTATACTTAAACTCTTTGTCATGTCCGGACCTTAGTTCCTTTTGTATGTTTCTATTTTAGGTTGGTCGGGGCGTGAGTTGGGGTGGGCATTCTGTTTTTTTTCTTGTGTTCATATTTCTGTGTTTGGCCTAGTATGGTTCTCAATCAGAGGCAGGTGTCGTTTGTTGTCTCTGATTGAGAATCATACTTAGGTAGCCTGTTTTCCTACTCTTGTTTGTGGGTGGTTATTTTCTGTTTAGTGCATGTCACCTTACAGAACTGTTTAATTTTGTTTCATTCTCTTTGTTATTTGTTTAGTGTTCGGAGTTTAAATAAATATGAACATGGACACTTACCACGCTGCGCATTGGTCCGATATTTCATACTCGTCGTCAGACGACAAAGAGATCTGTTACACTCTTTAACATCATCCTTGGCTCTGGCACCTCCTCAATATTTGGAACCAAGGATGTATCACCCCAATCCACAAAAGTGGAAACAAATTTGACCCCAATAACTACTGTGGGATATGCGTCAACACCAACTTTGGCACAATCCTCTGCATTATCATTAACAGCAGACTCGTACATTTCCTCAGTGAAAACAATGCACTGAGCAAATGTCAAATTGCCTTTTTACCAAATGAACATACGACAGACTATGTATTCACCCTGCAAACCCTAATTGACAAAAAAAGGCAGTCTTCTGCTTTGTTGATTTCAAAAAACGGTTTGAGTCAATTTGACATGAGGGTCTGTTATACAAATGGATGGAAAGTGGTGTTGGGGGAGAAACATATGACATAATAAGTTGATGTCTCTGATGCTCTGGAAAAAAGACCACTTGTTGGGAAAGTTATGATTAAATGACTGAACAAATCATTTTGAATGGAACTGTAACTAAGTAAACTTATACTCTGTTTTATTATATCTGATTAACAATATGAGTTAATACGATGGGATTGTGTGACACAGACAAGGAGTAATTAAAGTTAATGAACACCATTCCAACTAGGAAGATAACGAATGGGTTGTGGACTGTGTAAACAGATAAGGTCGTTAACCTATGGTTGAACCTACGGAACAGAGCTCTGGGGTTTTTAGATAAGACAGTGAGTGCATTCCTAAGTTTTCTGTTAAGTAGAACTGTCAGCTCAGTGGTGATCGATAATGTTGAGGGGTCAAAATTTACCTGGGAGTGTGTTAGTAAGTTAGAATGAACTTTTCACCTCACTTTGTCCCGGTCGAGAGGAGGGGATTCTGTTAAAACAAAAAAATGACGTCATGATTTGTATATAAACTGTTGCTCGTGGTGAAGTGACCCCGCTCCGAGAATAAATTCTGTTGCCTATTATTGAAAAGACTGGTCTCCGTCTATTTTATGCAAACAAGAATCTTACAAATTCTCATAAAATAGATTAAGGGGTTTCAATTAATGAAAACACATTGACATCATTAAATTACAGTGACACCACTGCAAAAATGATCAGTTTCTCTGGTTTTACTATTTTAGGTATGTGTTTGGGTAAAATTAACATTTTTGTTTTATTCTATAAACTACTGACAACATTTCTCACAAAATCCAAATAAAAATATTGTCATTTAGAGCATTTATTTGAAGAAAATGACAACTGGTCAAAATAACAAAAAAAGATGCAGTGTTGTCAGACCTTGAATAATGCAAAGAAAATCAGTTCATTTTCATTTTTAAACAACACAACACTAATGTTTTAACTTAGGAGGAGTTCAGAAATCAATATTTGGTAGAATAACCCTGATTTTCAATCACAGCTTTCATCTGTCTTGGCATGCTCTCCACCAGTCTTTCACATTGGTGTTGAGTGGCTTTATGTCAAAAATTCAAGCAGCTCGGCTTTGTTTGATGGCTTGTGTCCATCCATCTTCCTCTTGATCACATTCTAGAGGTTTTTTAATGTTCAGGTCTGGAGATTGGGCTGGCCATGACAGGGTCTTGATCTGGTGGTCCTCCACACACACCTTGATTGACCTGGCTGTGTGGCACGGAGCATCGTCCTGAAGGAAGAAACAAGCCTCAGAGTTGGGGAACATTGTCAGAGCAGATGGAAGCAAGTTTTCTTCCAGGACAACCTTGTACGTGGCTTGATTCAAGCGTCCTTCACAAAGACAAACCTGCCCTTTTCCAGCCTTGCTGAAGCACACTCAGATCATCACTGATCCTCCACCAAATTTCACAGACCTGGACAGGCCTACAAGCCACAGTGTCTCGCACTCACTGTAAAATTTGGCAAACGGCATAACTTCTTTGGGATTGGGGGCAGTATTGAGTAGCTTGTATGAATAAGGTGCCCAGAGTAAACAGCCTGCTACTCAGGCCCAAAAGCTAGAACATGCATATAATTAGTAGATTTGGATAGAAAACACGAAAACTTCAAAAACTGTTTGAATGATGTCTGAGTATAACAGAACTCATATGGCAGGCAAAAACCTGAGAAAAAAATACAACCAGGAAGTGGGAAATCTCAGGTTTGTAGTTTTTCAAGTCATTGCCTATCCAATATACAGTGTCTATGGGGTCATATTGCACTTCATAAGGCTGCCACTAGATGTCAACAGTCTTTAGAACCTTGTTTCTGTCTTCTACTATGAAGCGAATATGAGCTGTTTGAATCAGGGGTCTGGCAGAATGCCATGAGCTAAGTCACGCGCGCGGCAGTGAGAGCGAGCTCTGTTATTTTTCATTTCTAAAGACAAAGGAATTGTCCGGTTGGAATATTATTGAAGATTTACTATAAAAACATCCTAAAGATTGATTATATACATCGTTTGACATGTTTCTACAAACTAATGGAACTGTTTTGACTTTTCGTCTGGACTAAGTGCCTGCGCCTTTGTGAATTTGGATTTGTGAACTAAAACGCACAAACAAAAAGAGCAAAAAGAACAAAACAAACATTTATTGTGGAACTGGGATTCCTGGGAGTGCATTCCGATGAAGATCAAAGGTTAGTGATGAATTTTGACACCTCTCCTTCTTTGGAAAATGTCTCTATGGTTTTCTGTGGCTAGGCGCTGACCTAACATAATTGAAAGGTGTGCTTTCGCCGTAAAGTCTTTTTAAAATCAGACACTGTGGCTGGATTAACCTCTCTGATCTCCCAAACCCGGATCCAGTATCGTGACTACAGCCTCAAGCTCATTACCATAACGCAACGTTAACTATTCATGAAAATCGCAAATGAAATGAAATAAATATGCCATCTCTCAAGCTTAGCCTTTTGTAAACAACACTGTCATCTCAGATTTTCAAAATATGCTTCTCAACCATAGGAAAACAATAATCTGTGTAAAAGTAGCTAGCTAGCGTAGCATTAGCGTTAGCATCCAGCACGCAACATTTCAACAAAAACATAAAAGCCTTCAAATAAAATAATTTACCTTTGAAGAACTTCTGATGTTTTCAATGAGGATACTCTCAGTTAGATAGCAGATGCTCAGTTTTTCCAAAAAGATTCTTTGTGTATTAGAAAAAGCTCCGTTTTATACATCACATTTGGCTACCAAAAAAAAAACCGAAAATTCAGTCCTCAAAACGAACTTTTTTCCAAATTAACTCCATAATATCGACTGAAAACATGGCAAACGTTGTTTAGAATCAATCATCAAGGTGTTTTTCACATATCTCTTCATTGATATATCGTTCTTGGACGCATGGTTTCTCCCCTATATCAAATGGAAAAGTACAAGCAGCTGGCAATTGCGTACCGAATTCCACGCAGGACACCAGGCGGACACTTGGAAAATGTAGTCTCTTATGGTCAATCTTCCAATGATATGCCTACAAATACGTCACAATGCTGCTAAGACCTTGGGGGAATGACAGAAAGTGTAGGCTCATTCCTTGCGCAATCACAGCCATATAAGGAGACAATGGAAAACAGAGCTTCAGAAATTCTGCTAATTTCCTGGTTGACACATCATCTTGGCTTCGCCTGTAGAATGAGTTCTGGGGCACTTACAGACAATATCTTTGCAGATTCTGAAACTTCAGAGTGTTTTCTTTCAAAAACTGTCAAGAATATGCATAGTCGAGCATCTTTTCGTGACAAAATATTGCGCTTAAAACGGGAACGTTTTTTATCCAAAAATGAAATAGCGCCCCTAGAGATCCAACAGGTTAACAAGAAGTTTCTTTAAAATGGTGTATAATTTTAATTATGAGATTTCTGTTGTTTTGAATTTGGCGCCCTGCAATTTCACTGGCTGTTGGCGAGGTGGGATGCTAGCGTCCCACATATCTCAGAGAAGTTTTAACAAATATTGCATATTTCAAATTGAGTACCTCAAAAACACCAGAAAACGCACTACATCAAAGAATATATAAAAAATTCTATAAAATATATGAAGAATTATATAAAATGTTTATAACAGATGTTCCAACATGTCAATCTGGACAAACAGAAAATACATCACTCCCTACCTTGTAGGCTTACCCAGTATCGAAGACTTGACCATCTCAAAATGTCTGTCACGCCAACTCCGGCGGTCGACGTCGCCGATCTACTAACTACCAGCCCTGACTATCTCTTAACCTCTAGCGACTAGCAATCCCGTATCCGGGAGCGTAATCATAGCCTCAAGCGCATTACCATAACGCAACTTTTCCTATTCATGAAAATTGTAAATGAAATGAAATAAATATATTCAAACACAAGCTTAGCCTTTTGTTAACAACACTGTCATCTCAGATTTTCAAAATATGCGTTACAGCCAACGCTAGACAAGCATTTGTGTAAGTTTATCATGGCATAATGGTATGCTAGGCTCTGCTGGCAGCAGGCAACATTTTCACGAAAATAAGAAAAGCAACCAAATTAAATAATTTACCTTTGAAGAACTTCAGATGCTTTCACTCAGGACACTCCCAGTTAGATAGCAAATCAACTATAACGCCAAACTTTTTTCAAAATTTGCTCCATAATATCGACAGAAACACGGCAAACGTTGTTTAGGATCCATCCTCAAGGTGTTTTTAACATATATATATTCGATAATATATCCGTTGAGGTAATTGTTTTCTCATAAGAAGTGATTGGAAAAATGGCTACCTCAGTATTTTACGCAAGATTTTCTCCGGGAGACACCATGTGACCACTCGCCAAATATGGTCCCTTACAGCTATTCTCCAATTGAAATGCCTAAAAAGACGTCACAATGCTGTAGACACCTTGGGGAATGCGTGGAAAACGTAAGCTCATTCGTAGCTCATTCACAGCCATATAAGGAGTCATTGGCATGAGGCGGTTTAAAAAAATGCGGCACTTTCTGATTGGATTTTTATCTGGGTTTCGCCTGTAACATCAGTTCTGTTGCACTCACAGACAATATCTTTGCAGTTTTGGAAACGTCAGAGTGTTTTCTTTCCAAAGCTGTCAATTATATGCATTGTCGAGCATCTTTTCGTGGCAAAATATCTTGTTTAAAACGGGAACGTTTTTCATCCAAAAATTAAAATAGCGCCCCCTATATCCAACTGGTTTTAACGCACACCTGGTCCCCGTCATTAACCACACCTGGTCCCCGTCATTATCCACACCTGGTCCTCGTCATTATCCACACCTGGTCCCCGTCATTAACCACACCTGGTCCCCGGCATTAACCACACCTGGTCCCCGGCATTAACCACACCTGGTCCCCGGCATTAACCACACCTGGTCCCCGGCATTAACCACACCTGGTCCCCGGCATTAACCACACCTGGTCCCCGTCATTATTCACACCTGGTCCCCGTCATTATTCACACCTGGTCCCCGTCATTAACCACACCTGGTCCCCGTCATTATCGCATACAACTCTCAATCAACTACCAGATCTCTTTTCATATCTCCCTCAGGCTGGTGGTTCCTGCTCCCCTGGCTGGTGCCGTCCCCCGCGACACCCCTGCACCTCCCCTGGACGTTGAGGGGACTCCCACCTATTCCATCAGGTCCCTCCTGGATTCCCGACGTCGTGGGGGTCCGCTCCAGTACCTGGTGGACTGGGAGGGGTATGGCCCAGAGGAGTGCTGTTGGGTCCCAACGACAGACATCCTGGACCCCAACATCATCCTGGATTTTCATTTCCGAACCGACCCACTCCTCGCCCTCGGGGCCGTCCCCCTGGCCGGTGTCGTCCTGCGGCTGGAGCCTCATTTTCCTCACATCCCCACAGAATGATGCTGCCACCACCATTCTTCACCGTAGGGATGGTGCCAGGTTTCCTACAGATTTGATTCTTGGCATTCAGGCCAAAGAGTCCTATCTTGGTTTCATCCGATCAGAGAGTCTTTTCTCATGGTCTGAGAGTCTTTTAGGTGCCTTTTGGCAAACTCCACGCGGGTTGTCATTTGCCTTTTACTGAGGAGTGGCTTCCGTCCGGCTATTCTACCATAAAGGCCTGATTGGTGGAGTGCTGCATAGATGGTTGTCCTTCTGGAAGATTCTCCCATCTCCACAGAGGAACTCTAGAGCTCTGTCAGAGTGACCATCGGGTTCTTGGTCACCTCCCTGACCAAGGCCCTTCTCCCCCAATTGCTCAGTTTGGCCGGGTTGCCAGCTCTAGGAAGAGTCTTGGTGGTTCCAAACTTCTTCCATTTAAGAACGATGGATGCCACTGTGTTCTTGTTGACCTTTAATGCTGTCTCGGAGCTCTACGAACAATTCCGTCGACCTCATGGCTTGGTTTTTGCGCTGGCATCCACTGTCAACTGTGAGACCTTATATAGACAGGTGTGTGCCTTTCCAAAATTATGTCCAATCAATTGAATTTACCACAGGTGGACTCCAATCAAGTTGTAGAAACATCTCAAGGATGATCAATGGAAACCGAATGCACCTGAGCTCAGTTTCAAGTTTAGATTTTCATAGATTTTCTAAATTTATCACATTTGCAAAAATTTCTAAAAACCTGTTTTTGATTTGTCATTATGGGGGATTTTGTAGATTGATGAGGATTCGTATTTATTAATTCCATTTGATGATAAGGCTGTAATGTAACATATGGAAAAGGGGAAGGGGTCTGAATACTTTCAAAATGCACTGCACTATATACACACACTACAGTGATACTCACACACATTAACACACACACTCACCCATACCGACACAACACACACACTACACTGATACTCACACACATTAACATACACACACATTAACATACACACACACACACCCATTCCGACACAACACAAACTACACTGATACACACACATTAACATACACAACAAACACTCATACTGACAAACACACACGCACTCTCATACCGACACAACACACCGACAACACACTTTCACATTCATCATTTGCTGCTGCTACTCTGATCTTTAATTTAGTCTTATTATCATCTATCCTGATGCACACAGACTTTACCCTACCTTCATGTACATATCTACCTCAAATATCTTGTACCTCTGCACATTGAACTTCGTGTGTTACTTGTATGGCATTTTTGTACACTGCATCGTTGGAAAGGGCTCGTAAGTAGTGGGCTCTCACAGTAGAGAGAGATAGAGAGAGAGAGAGAGAGAGAGAGCTGGGCCACTTAGACAGCCGTGGCAGGAGATAAATCTGTGGCCCATATTAGGATCCGTCATCTGTGATTTTCAGTATGACCAGCCAGATGTTGGGTCAAAATATTGGTTGGACTCTTTGGCGTGCTGGCAGGGGGAACGATTCAATTTCCCCTTGATGGATGAGCGACCGGAGACAGCAGCCCCGAGGGTTGGACCTGACCTTAGATATGCACAGAGACCAGCACCACGTCACCATCCTCTCCTCAGTGTAAAATATCACCATTGATTCTTCTCAGGGCATCCCTCTCTGTCTGTCTGAGCTGACACAGAGGCCGGCTACGCCTCTCAGGCAATTTTTGCTTTCATTAGACTTGCTGTTTTCCTTCAAGTGGTCACCAGTGATGCTGGGCTGTTATGGGTTGTATGGTGGTTCGGAATTAGCCATCTTATAAACAAACAAGTAGAATACATCCGTAGACACTGGTTCCATGGTATTTGTAACGGCTGTCTTGGGTAGAAGGAGCAGAGGTTAGTGTTCATCTTATTTAATAAGAAACTGAACATTAAAAAAAAAATACAAAACAACAAAAGTGACAACTGAAACAGTTCTATCTGGTGCAGACACACAAAGACTGAAAATAACCACCCACAAAACAGGCTACCTAATTATGGTTCTCAATCAGGGACAACGATAGACAGCTGCCTCTGATTGAGAACCATATCAGGCCAAACACAGAAATAGAAAATATAGAAAAACGAACATAGACTGCACACCCCAACTCACGCCCTGACCATACTAAATAAAGACAACAGACTGCCCACCCCAACTCACGCCCTGACCATACTAAATAAAGACAACAGACTGCCCACCCCAACTCCCGCCCTGACCATACTAAATAAAGACATAACATAGACTGCACACCCCAACTCACGCCCTGACCATACTAAATAAAGACATAACATAGACTGCCCACCCCAACTCACGCCCTGACCAACACTAAATAAAGACATAACATAGACTGCCCATCCCAACTCACGCCCTGACACTACTAAATAAAGACATAACATAGACTGCCCACCCCAACTCACGCCCTGACACTACTAAATAAAGACATAACATAGACTGCCCACCCCAACTCACGCCCTGACCAACACTAAATAAAGACATAACATAGACTGCCCACCCCAACTCACGCCCTGACCATACTAAATAAAGACATAACATAGACTGCCCACCCCAACTCACGCCCTGACCAACACTAAATAAAGAGATAAAGGAATAAAGGTCAGAACGTGACAGTATTTACTACAAAATAAATCAAAAGTCTCTCAACCACCTTTGTCTGTATAAATGTTTTGCATTCCAGCAATGTCTTCGCAGTATAAATACACTAAAATGTCAAAATCATCCAGTAGCATCAAAATCACACAACAAGAATATTCTCAGGCCTCCCTCCCTTGGAAAACAGTGTGCATCAAGTGGACTTCAAAAATAGATGAGTGGTATCTGAGCCAAGTAGGAGCTGATGTTGGAGAGGACACACAATCATCACTGCAGGCTTCAGGCTGGTCTGACTAAAAAAACATTCAATCATCACTGCAGGATTCAGCCTGGTCTGACTAAAAAACACTCAATCAATGCAGGCTTCAGGCTGGTCTGACTAAAAAACACTCAATCAATGCAGGCTTCAGGCTGGTCTTACTAAAAAACAATCAATCAATGCAGGCTTCAGGCTGGTCTTACTAAAAAACAATCAATCAATGCAGGATTCAGGCTGGTCTTACTAAAAAACACTCAATCAATGCAGGATTCAGGCTGGTCTGACTAAAACACACTCAATCATCACTGCAGGCTTCATGCTGGTCTTACAAAAAAAAAAAAAAACTTGTCTGTCTGCAGGCCTGGCCGACACTGTGAAGGGCTTTTAGGCCTGTTTCATTGTAGACTGAAGACACAGAAAATGAGAGGGACCCCTGCAGAACTGATGCATTTTCTATGGTTTCATCTCATCAAAACAAAACATATAATGGAACCTCTGACATGTAAGATGGCGTTGTACTGGATGGCGTTGAACTGGATGGCGTTGAACTGGATGGCGTTGAACTGGATGGCGTTGTGCTGGATGGCGTTGTGCTGGATGGCGTTGTGCTGGATGGCGTTGTGCTGGATGGCGTTGTGCTGGATGGCGTTGTGCTGGATGGCGTTGTACTGGATGGCGTTTTGCAAGCTCCGTCCCAGCTTTGCTATTTTGTGATTCTTTAGGCGTTCTTTAACTTATTTTCACAAAATGTATCTGCTACCGTCTCTTATAACCAACAATAACTTTTGAACATCAGATTGGCAGTTACCTACCCCAATTTCGGCTTCAACTTTGACCCTACTGCCCTGGTCTCTTTCTACAATTCTGAACCAGTTTTCAGGCTACCCAAGAGCCTAACGCCGGCATTACAGAGGCAAGTGATGGGGGATCCTGGTGAGATTAAGGTGAAGGGAAAACCAGTCATCTCTTCCCTACATTCTACTGGCTAATGTACAGTCACTAGATAATAAGATGGACCTCTGATCGTCCCTCCATTCTACTGGCTAATGTGCAGTCACTAGATAATAAGATGGAGGACCTCCAATCGAGGATTTGCTACCAATGGAACTCTTGGAAATGCAATATTCTCTGCTTTTCTGAAACACGGCAATTGGACAAGATACCATTTAGCAGCTCTTATCCAAAGCAACTTACAGTTAGTGCATTCATCTTAAGATAGCTAGGTGGGACCACCACATATCTCAGTCATAGTCAGTAAATTTTTCCTTAGTAAAGTAACTATCAGCAAAGTCAGAGAAAAGCTTGGACTGGGCTGAGCGGGAGCTTCCCTCCCATAAGGGGTGAGGTGGCAGAACGGAGTGCTCAGGTAGGCAAGTACCACGGTCGTGTAGTGTATGCCAGGAAGCCAGTGGAGTGTGCCGGGGAGTGGGGTGACACGGGAGAACTTGGGAAGGTTGAACACCAGGCGAGCTGCAACATTGTGGATAAGTTGCAGGGGTTTGACGGCACAAGCAGGGACCTCAGCCAACAGTGAGTTGCAGTAGTCCAGATGGGAGATGACGAGTGCCTACGGATGTTGTAAAGCACGTGTCAAACTCATTAGATGGAGGGCATGCAGGTTTTCGCCCCATCCGTGTACTTGATTGATTAATTAAGGTCGCTAATTAGTAAGGAACTACTTAACTGAAAGGAAAAAAGGAAAACTCAGACACACGGACCTCCGTGTAATGGGTTTGACAACCCTGTTGTAGAACATGAACCTGCAGGAGCGAGTCACTGCCTTGATGTTTGCAGAGAACAACAGGCTGTTGTCCAGGGTCACGCCAAGGTTCTTTGCACTCTGGGAGGGGGACACCGTGTAGTTGCCAACCGTGATGAGGTCTTTGAGTGTCAGAAGTAGAGTATCATCCACATAGCAATGATAGGAGAGACCATGTGAGGACATGACAAGTGATTTGGTGTATAGAGAGAAGAGGAGAGGGACTAGAACTGAGCCCTGGGGGACACCAGTAGTGAGAGTACATGGTGCAGACACAGATCCTCTCCATGTCAGCTGGTAGGAGCGGCCAGGTAGGACGCAATCCAAGAGTGTGCAGAGCCTGAGACTCCCAGCCCTGAGAGGGTGGAGAGGAGGATCTGATGGTTCACAGTGTCGAAGGCAGCGAACAGATCTAGGAGGATGAGAACAGAGGAGAGAGAGTCAGCTTTGGCAGTAAGGACACCATTCGTGACACAGAGAAGAGCAGTCTTGGTTGTGATCCATCTTGAAGCCCGACTGGTTAGGGTCAAGAAGATCATTCTGAGAGAGATAACGAGGGAGTTGATCAGAGACAGCCAGAGGATCAACGGTTGGTTTCTTGAGGTGAGCAACTCTGGCCTTTTTTAAGTCAAAGGGATGTATCAAATGGTTAAGGATGAGTTAATACTTGCAGTGGGGAATGGGAGAAGGTCGCCGGAGATGGTCTGGAGAAAGGAGGAGGGATGGGGTCGAGTGGGCAGGTTGTCGGGGCGGCCGGACGTCACTAGTAGCAGGATTTCATCTGAAGAGAGAGGGGAGAAAGAGGTCAAGGAGTAGGGTAGTTCTGTGTGAGTTAGACCAGTGGACCCAGTAGGCTGAGTGAATGAGGAGCGGATGTTGTCAACCTTCTTTTCAAATTGGTTGACGAATTCGCTCACCGAGAGGGAGGAGGAAAAGGGGTGGAGGATTAAGGAGGAAGGAGACGGTGGAAAATATTTTCCAAAAGGGTTAGAGACAGAAACTTGACATTTAGATTGAAAGTCACACAGATACAGAGGAAGAGAAGATAGAGGAGGGAGTGAAAGGATGATAGGTCCTCCGGAAGTTTAGTTTACTAAAGCACCTGATTGTCCCTACTTGTTCTAAAATCACGACCTTCATTCCTGTTCCTATGACAGCCACCCTGTATCACTCACTTCTGTAATCACGTTTTGAGAGGATGGGCACACATCAACACCCTTATTCCAGACACCTTGGACCCACTCCAACTTGCCCACCACCCCAAACAGATCCACAGACGACGCAATCTCTATTGCACTCCACACTGCCCTCACCCACCTAGATAAGAGGAATACCTATGTGAGAATGCTGTTTATTAACTACAGCTCAGCATTCAACCCCCTTGTCCCCTCCTAGCTCATAACAAAGGTAGGGACCCTGGGACTGAACCTCTCCCTCTGCAACTGGATACTGGACTTCCTGATGGTGAGGGTAGGAAACATCACCTTCGCCACACTGACCCTCAAAACAGGGGGCCCCACAGTGGTGTGCTTAGTCCCCTCCTGTACTCCCTTTTCATCCACGACTGAGTGGGCACGCATGACTCCAACACCATCATCAAGACGACATGACAGTGGTAGGCCTGATCACCAGCGACAATAAGACAGCCTACAGCAAGGAGATCAGTGACCTGTCAGTGTAGTGCCAAGGGGCTGATCGTGGACGACAGAAAATGGGCTGATGAGCAGAACATCCACGGGACGGGTCTGCAGTGGAGCGGGTTTTAAGTTCCTCATAGTCCATATCACTAAGAACTTAAAATGGTCCACTTAAAAAACGTCCACAGTCGTGAAGAAGGTGCAACAGAGTCTCTTTCCCATCAGGAAGTTGAACGGGTTAGGAATGGGCCCTCAAATCCTCTAAATGTTCTACAGCTGTACCATTGAGAGCATCTTGATTGGCTGCATCACTGCTTGTTAAGACAAAAGCACAGCCCTCGATCGCATGGTGCTACAGACGGTGACTCAATCAGCACAGTACATCACTGGGGCTCCCTGCCATCCAGGACCTCTATATCAGGTGGTGGTGAGGACAGCCCAGTACATCACTGGGGCTCAGCTCCCTGCCATCCAGGACCACTATATCAGGTGGTGTGAAAGGAAGGCCAGGAAAATCGTTAAAGTCTCCAGCCACCCAAGCCATGGACTGACTGTTCTCTCTGATTCCGCACGGCAAGCTGTACCGGCATATCGGCAAACTACCTGCCCTCCAGGACACCTACAGTCGTGGCCAAAAGTTTTGAGAATGACACAAATATACATTTTCAAAGTTTGCTGCTTCAGTGTCATTATGTATTTTTGTCAGATGTTACTATGGAAAACTGAAGTATATTTACAAGCATTTCATGTGTCAAAGGCTTTTATTGACATTTACAGGAAGTTGCAGAGTGTCAATATTTGCAGTGTTGACCCTTCTTTTTCAAGTCCTCTGCAATCCGCCCTGGTATGCTGTCAATTAACTTCTGGACCACATCCTGACTGATGGCAGCCCATTCTTGCATAATCAATGCTTGGAGTTTGTCAGAATTTGTGGGGTTTTGTTTGTCCACCCGCCTCTTGAGGATTGACAACAAGTTGTCAATAGGATTAGGGTCTGGAGAGTTTCCTGGCCATGGACCCAAAATATTGATGTTTTGTTCCCCGAGACACTTAGTTATCACTTTTGCCTTATGGCAAGGTGCTCCATCATGCTGGAAAAGGCATTGTTTGTCACCAAACTCTTCCTGGATGGTTGGGAGAAGATTCTCTCGGAGGATGTGTTGGTACCATTCTTTATTCATGGCTGTGTTCTTAGGCAAAATTGTGAGTGAGCCCACTCCCTTGGCTGAGAAGCAACCCCACACATGAATGGGCTCAGGATGCTTTACTGTTGGCATGACACAGGACTGATGGTAGCGCTCACCTTGTCTTCTCCGGACAAGCTTTTTTCCTCATGCCCCAAACAATCGGAAAGGGGATTCATCAGAGAAAATGACTTTACCCCAGTCCTCAGCAGTCCAATCCCTGTACCTTTTGCAGAATATCAGTCTGTCCCTGATGTTTTTCCTGTAGAGAAATTACTTATTTGCTGCCCTTCTTGACACCAGGCCATCCTCCAAAAGTCTTCACCTCACTGTACATGCAGATGCACTCACACCTGCCTGCTGCCATTCCTGAGCAAGCTCTGTACTGGTGCTGCCCCGATCCTGCAGCTGAATCAACTTTAGGAGACGGTCCTGGCGCTTGCTGGACTTTCTGGCGCCCCGAAGCCTTCTTCACAACAATTGAACCACTCTCCTTGAAGTTCTTGATGATCCGATAAATGGTTGATTTAGGTGCAATCTTACTGGCAGCAATATCGTTGCCTGTGAAGCCCTTTTTGTGCAAAGCAATGATAACGGCACGTGTTTCCTTGCAGGTAACCATGGTTGACAGAGGAAGAACAATGATTCCAAGCATCACCGTTCTTTTGAAGCTTCCAGTCTGTTATTCGAACTCAATCAACATGACAGAGTTGTCCTCGTCAACACTCACACCTGCGTTAACGAGAGGATCACTGACATGATGGCAGCTGGTCCTTTTGTAGCAGGGCTGAAATGCAGTGGAAATGTTTTTGGGGGATTCAGTTCATTTGCATGGCAAAGAGGGACTTTGCAATTAATTGCAATTCATCTGATCACTCTTCATAACATTCTGGAGTATATGCAAATTGCCATCATACAAACTGAGGCAGCAGACTTTGTGAAAATTAATATTTGTGTCATTCTCAAAACTTTTGGCCACGACTGTACAGCACCCAATGTCACAGGAATGCCAAAAAGATCGTCAAGGACAACAACCACCCGAGCCACGGCCTGTTCATCCTGCTATCATCCAGAAGGCGAGATCAGTACAGGTGCATCAAAGCTGGAACAGAGAGACTGAAAAACAGCTTCTATCTCAAGGCCATCAGACTGTTAAATAGCCATCACTAGCAAGTTAGTGTCAATCGCTGACAGTTAGAGGCTGCTGCCTACATACATAGATTTGAAATCCCTGGCCACTTTAATAAGTGGAACACTAGTCACTTTAATAATGTTTACATAACTCATCTCATATGCATTTACTGTATTCTATTATATTCTACTGTATCTTGGGCTATGCCGTTCTGACATTGCTCGTCCATGTATTTCTATATCCTTCACTTAGATTTTGTGTGTATTGTTGTGAAAGTGTTAGATATTACTGCACTGTTGGAACACAAGCAATTTCCTACACCTGCATTAACATCAGCTAAACACATATATGTGACCAATTCTTTTTGATTTGATAAAACGCTCTCACTACTGTAAGTCGCTCTGGATAAGCGTGTCTGTAAAAATGTAACTGTGTAAAAAGAAAATATAGAAAATTGTCATATGGTTCACCTGAAATGCATTACATTAACAAGGCTATGAAAGATTGATCTCTAGGGTTTTCACTGGATCAAAATGAGGCTTGGGCGGTGGGTGTGACGGAGGCGTGGCAGTGGGCGTGGTAGTGGGCGTGGTTGCCGATGGACATCTTAGAAGCCCTCCTCTTGGCCGCAGAGACAACATTTTGTTGTTTTAAAGCTAATATCCTGAATTTCTACAAAATGTTCCATGTGTGGAGGGAACATTTGACGGTTTTAAAGCTAGTTTCCTCCAAGTCTACACATGGTGTCATTATGCCGTGTGCCGTGTGCCGTGTGCCGTGTGCCGTGTGCCGTGTCTTATCTACGTGATGGAAGCCCCATGACACGACAAAAATACTCCTGAATGCATCATTTTAAAAACGGTATATATTCTCCTTGGATGGTTAGTTTTTATTTCTAAATCTCAACGATGACCTTATTAAAATAGATATCTATGACATGTTCTATATACTTTCTGGTTTTAGTTGTTTTTAGTTGTTTAAGTCCACACTAAATTTGTTTTACTGTTTGGAAACAGGCAGCCCAAAAAACAGTTTTTCTATGCAGCAAAAACGCTGATCTCCATTAAGTGATAAAACCCAAAACCTGAGCATACCCCACAAATCTTGTCCCTCCTCATCTCCTCTCCCTCCTTATCTCCTCCTGTCCCTCCTCATCTCCTGTCCCTCCTCATCTCGTCTCCCCCTCATCTCCTGTCCCTCCTCATCTCCTCCTAATCTCCTCCTGTCCCTCCTCATCTCCTCCTGTCCCTCCTCATCTCCTCCTGTCCCTCCTCATCTCCTCCTGTCCCTCCTCATCTCCTCCTGTCCCTCCTCATCTCCTCCTGTCCCTCCTCATCTCCTTCTCATCTCCTCTCCCTCCACATGTCCCCCCCTAAGCTCCTCTCCCTCCTCATCTCCTCCGGTCCCTCGTCATCTCCTCCTGTGCCTCATCTCCTCCTGTGCCTCCTCATCTCCTGTCCCTCCTCATCTCCTCTCCTCCAGTCCCTCCTCATCTCCTCCCTCCTCATCTCCTCCCGTCCCTCCTCATCTCCTCCCGTTCCCCCTCATCTCCTCCTGTTCCCCCTCATCTCCTCCTCATCTCCTCATCTCCTCCTGTCCCCCCTCATCTCCTCCTGTCCCCCCTCATCTCCTCCTGTCCCTCCTCATCTCCTCCTGTCCCTCCTCATCTCCTCCTGTCCCTCCTCATCTCCTGTCCCTCCTCATCTCCTCATCTCCTGTCCCTCCTCATCTCCTCTCCTCCAGTCCCTCCTCATCTCCTGTCCCTCCTCCTCCTCCTCATCTCCTCCTCATCTCCTCCCGTCCCTCGTCATCTCCTCCGGTCCCTTGTCATCTCCTCCTGTCCCCCCTCATCTCCTCCTGTGCCCCCTCATCTCCTCCTGTGCCTCCTCTCCTCCCGTCCCTCCTCAACTCCTCTCCTCCCGTCCCCCCTCATCTCCTCCCGTCCCCCCTCATCTCCTCCCGTCCCCCCTCATCTCCTCCCGTCCCCCCTCATCTCCTCCCGTCCCCCCTCATCTCCTCCTGTCCCCCCTCATCTCCTCCTGTCCCTCCTCATCTCCTCCTGTCCCTCCTCATCTCCTCCTGTCCCTCCTCATCTCCTCCTGTCCCTCCTCATCTCCTCCTGTCCCCTGCTTGCAGAAACATGTTCATTTCTCTGAGATATGGTGGTGAATACCGAGAGACAGAGCTGGCTGGGAAACTGAACCATCTCAGGAAATATGTTAAAGTCTTCCTCCTGCAGTCTAGGTTAACATGACCTCTATTAAAAACACATACACATACACACATACACAATATGGGGCAACAGTTAGCCTCGATGTTACATGTTGCTGGTTCGTAGCCTCGAGGTTACATGTTGCTGGTTCGTAGCCTCGAGGTTACAGGTTGCTGGTTCGTAGCCTCAAGGTTACAGGTTGCTGGTTCGTAGCCTCGAGGTTACAGGTTGCTGGTTCGTATCCCGGAGCCGACAAGGTAAATAATTTAACCTGAATTCCTCCAGGGGCTCTGGAAGAACACAGCACCAGCAGTAACAACCACCAGTAAACAGGGGAAGACCACCACCAACCAGTAAACAGGGGAAGACCACCACCAATCAGTAAACAGGGGAAGACCACCACCAACCAGTAAACAGGGGAAGACCACCACCAACCATTAAACAGGGGAAGACCACCACCAGTAAACAGGGGAAGACCACCACCAACCAGTAAACAGGGGAAGACCACCACCAACCAGTAAACAGGGGAAGACCACCACCAACCAGTAAACAGGAGAAGACCACCACCAACCAGTAAACAGGAGAAGACCACCACCAACCAGTAAACAGGGGAAGACCACCACCAACCAGTAAACAGGGGAAGACCACCACCAATCAGTAAACAGGGGAAGACCACCACCAACCAGTAAACAGGGGAAGACCACCACCAACCAGTAAACAGGGGAAGACCACCACCAACCAGTAAACAGGAGAAGACCACCACCAACCAGTAAACAGGGGAAGACCACCACCAATCAGTAAACAGGGGAAGACCACCACCAATCAGTAAACAGGGGAAGACCACCACCAATCAGTAAACAGGGGAAGACCACCACCAACCAGTAAACAGGGGAAGACCACCACCAACCAGTAAACAGGGGAAGACCACCAACCAGTAAACAGGGGAAGACCACCACCAACCAGTAAACAGGGGAAGACCACCACCAACCAGTAAACAGGGGAAGACCACCACCAATCAGTAAACAGGGGAAGACCACCACCAACCAGTAAACAGGAGAAGACATACCTCAGTAAGTCACGGCGCTACTTTCCTCTGTCAGCTCTAATACACTATAGCTTCATATAGTGGAAACTGCCCTACCATCAAGGTTACTGTGTTCCTGACACCTCTAATGCACTACGGCTTCGTAGAGGAAACTGTGCCCTACCATCAAGGTTACTGTGCTCACTAAAAGCGGTAATGCTGAGTATGAATTTTTCCCGCTGTTGTTGACTGTGATAAGGTGAAATAGAAGTTTTATTAGTTAGTGTATAAAGCTGACCGATGATATCTTATTTTTGTTATATTGTAGATAAAGAAAATACAATATATTGCTGCTTTAATAATAGTGATTTTGGGGGTTTGGGGGGCTTGTATTCCCCTGTTACACACATGTATTCATCGTTCCCAGTGTGGAATGGAAATGTGTTTTTGGTATATCCCACATCCCTTGGAGCAATTCAGGTTAAGTGATTTTTCACGTTGTCGGCTCCGGGATTCGAACCAGCAACCTCGAGGCTACCTGCTGCCCCATATTGTGTATGTGTCTTTTATGGAGGTCGTGTTAACCTAGATTGCAGGAGGAAGACTAACGTATTATCTCAGATGGATCAGGAGAGGAGAGCTTCTAGTACCTAACTGAGAAGGAGAGGAGAGGAGAGCTTCTAGTACCTAACTGAGAAGGAGAGGAGAGGAGAGCTTCTAGTACCTAACTGAGAAGGAGAGGAGAGGAGAGCTTCTAGTACCTAACTGAGAAGGAGAGGAGAGGAGAGCTTCTAGTACCTAACTGAGAAGGAGAGGAGAGGAGAGCTTCTAGTACCTAACTGAGAAGGAGAGGAGAGGAGAGCTTCTAGTACCTAACTGAGAACTACTGGTACCTCTGAGAGGAGAACTACTGGTACCTCTGAGAGGAGAACTACTGGTACCTCTGAGAGGAGAACTACTGGTACCTCTGAGAGGAGAACTACTGGTACCTCTGAGAGGAGAACTACTGGTACCTCTGAGAGGAGAACTACTGGTACCTCTGAGAGGAGAACTACTGGTACCTCTGAGAGGAGAACTACTGGTACCTCTGAGAGGAGAACTACTGGTACCTCTGAGAGGAGAACTACTGGTACCTCTGAGAGGAGAACTACTGGTACCTCTGAGAGGAGAACTACTGGTACCTCTGAGAGGAGAACTACTGGTACCTCTGAGAGGAGAACTACTGGTACCTCTGAGAGGAGAACTACTGGTACCTCTGAGAGGAGAACTACTGGTACCTCAGTGTGTTTCCCTCCCTGCTTTCATCCTCACCCTCCCTCTCCCGCCTTCTCTCTCACCTCCCCCTTCCTCATTCTCTCTCCTTCCTCCTCCACTCTCTACCTCCCCTGACTCATTTCTCCCCCTCTGCCTCCCCTCCTCCCTCTACCTCATTAATCTCAGGTGATGGGGCTAATGATGTCAGCACGATTCAGGTGGCTGATGTGGGCGTCAGCATCTCAGGACAGGAGGGCATGCAGGTAAAGAGAAACATGGTCAGAGCGAAGCAGAAGAAGAGGAGAGGGGGATAGACTGATGAATCGACAGATGGGGACAGCAGGAGGACAGGATGAGGGGGAGAGGGGATGGATTAGGGGATGCTGAGATGAAGAAATTGGACTGAGGACAGGGGATCCACAGAGGGGGAGACTGATGAACAGAGAGACAGGGAGAGCAGGATGAGAGGAAGGAATGATTTAGAGGCAACAATAAAAGATAAAGGAGTGAGTGGAAGAGGTGGAGTACAGGAGAGACAGAACATGATGAGGATTAAGAATAGAAGGTAAAGGGTATAGATGAGGATTAAGAATAGAAGGTAACATAAAGGAAGTGGTTTTTAAAAAGAAGGATTTGGTGCTTTAATTCTTGATTCTACTTGAGATGCATATGTCTCAAGTAGGCACCTGGAAATGCAAATGCGCTACGCTAAATGCTAAATGTACTCGTTAAAACTCAAACCTTGATCAAAATTCACAAGCAGGGTATTGAATTAAAGCTACACTCGTTGTGAACCTAGCCAACAAGTCAGATTTTTAAAATGCTTTTCGGCGAAAGCATGAGAAGGTATTATCTGATAGCATGCACCACCTCAAAATGCCTGAATGCGACGTAAACAAAGACTCTGCTTATCCGACGCAGCACAAAACGCAGAAATAAAATATAAAACATTCATTACCTTTGACGAGCTTCTTTCTTGGCACTCCTATATGCCCCATAAACATCACTATTGGGTCTTTTTGTCGTTTAAATCGGTCCATATATACCCAAAATAGCTTTCTATGGAAGCTGTGTCATTCAGAAAAAAACATTGTTTTTAAACGCTGCGTCATTTTTTAAAATTAAAAAAGTTGACGATAAACTTTCACAAAACACTCCGAAATCCTTTTGTAATCCAACTTTAGGTATTAGTAAACGTTCATAATCTATCAAAATGATTACAGGGCGATGTATATTCAATAGCTCCTCGTCTGCAAATCAATGGCTGCCATTGTCCACATTTACAGCGTCCTGGTGGAGACTGGAAGAAACGGAAGCCAGATACTTGGATTTTCCAACAAAAAATTCAATTGAAAATGACGCCAATGGCGACATCGTGTGGAATTTGTATGAATTGCATGCAGGTCGATATTAAATTTTGTCCTCTTTTAACAACCCATGAAAGTGACTTATGGAAATTATTTTTAGCTTTCAGAGAGCAGTTTTTCTTGCGTTTTTCAATGAAACACACAATCTGTTATAGTCACAGCCGTGATTTAACCAGTTTTAGAAACTTCAGAGTGTTTTCTATCCACACATACTAATCATATGCATATACTATATTCCTGGCATGAGTAGCAGGACGCTGAAAAGTTGCGCGATTTTTAACAGAATGTTCGAAAAAGGCGGGGGTAGAAGTAAGAGGTTTTAAAGGTAATTGATTGTGTGCTCCCACTCTCTCTCCTCCAAGACATCCTGAATCGTCACAAGTCAACTTTTACTCCAGGTTGTAGTGGCTACTGGTCTCTGAACCATGGCTGTAGTTTGTGTGTGTGTTCCACTGAACAGTTTTACAGTAATCCATCTGTGCCAGCCTCTGGAGAATTCACTCAAACTTCACCCTGAAAGTCTAGGTTTATTGGCCGCGTACACAGATTTGCAGATGTTGCCGCAGGTGCAGCAATATGCTTATGTGTTACAGCTTCTAACAGTGGTGAGTGGAGGAGTCAAGCGCAGAGGGCAGGTAGTTCAGTTCGTGGATATTTTATTCCATAGACTGTGCCGCAAAACACCAGGGCGCAAAACACCAGGACGCATGAAACAACCTGTCCCAAAATGCAACGGACTAAAACTGTCTGGAAAAATACTGATTACACTCATACACCAGATAACAGGAAAACAAGCCCGCACAAATACCCAGCGGGCCTAGTGCCCTTAAATAGCCTACAAACAAACACTAACTCAAAACAGGTGTACCCAATTAAACCCAATAAACAGAAACAAACGGAAAGGGAATCAATGGCAGCTAATAGGCCGGCGACGCCGAGCGCCGCCCGAACAGGAAGAGGCACCTGACGCGCGGCTGCCAACCCCGGCCTCGAGGACGACCCGGAAGACGAGGCGCGGGGCGATCCGGGTGGAGGCGGTGGAAATCCCTCAAGAGGGAAGGATCTAAAATGTCCCTCCAAGATACCCAGCACCTCTCCTCCGGACCGTACCCCCCCCAGTCCACGAGGTACTGCAGGCCCCTCACCCGGCGTCTCGAGTCTAGAATAGCTCGTACTGTGTACGCCGGGGACCCCTCGATGTCCAGAGGGGGTGGAGGGACCTCCAGTACCGCACCGTCTTGTAGGGGACCAGCTACCACCGGCCTGAGGAGAGACACATGAAACGAGGGGTTAATGCGATAGTAAGAGGGAAGTTGTAATCTATAACACACCTTGTTTATCCTCCTCAGGACTTTAAATGGCCCCACACACTGCAGCCCCAGCTTCCGGCAGGGCAGGCTTCGGGTCGAGAGCCAGACCCTGTCCCCTGGTGCGAACACCGGGGCCTCACTGCGGTGGCGGTCAGCGTCTCTCTTCTGCCGTTCACTGGCCTGCCTGAGAGAATCCTGGACTGCCCGCCAGGTCTCTCTAGAGCGCTGTACCCACTCCTCCACCGCAGGAGCTTCGGTCTGACTCTGATGCCACGGAGCCAGGACCGGCTGGTAGCCCAGTACGCATTCGAATGGCGATATCTTCGTGGATGAATGACGAAGTGAGTTCTGGGCCAACTCTGCCCAAGGGACGTACCTCGCCCATTCTCCTGGCCGGTCCTGGCAATACGACCTCAGAAGCCTACCCACTTCCTGGTTTACTCTCTCCACCTGCCCATTACTTTCGGGGTGATAACCAGAGGTAAGGCTGACCGAGATCCCCAGACGCTCCATAAACGCCTTCCAAACCCGGGACGTGAACTGGGGACCCCGATCAGATACGATATCCTCCGGAACCCAATAATGCCGGAAGACGTGGGTAAATAGAGCCTCTGCAGTCTGTAGGGCCGTAGGGAGACCAGGCAATGGGAGGAGACGGCAGGACTTAGAGAACCGATCCACAACGACCAGAACGGTAGTGTTCCCCTGAGATGGGGGAAGATCAGTAAGGAAATCTACAGAGAGATGGGACCATGGCCGTTGTGGAACCGGGAGGGGTTGTAACTTCCCTCTAGGCAGATGCCTAGGAGCCTTACTCTGAGCGCATACCGAACAGGAAGAGACATAGAGCTTCACATCCTTAGCTAAGGTGGGCCACCAGTATTTCCCCCTAAGACCCCGCACTGTCCTATCAATCCCCGGATGACCCGAAGACGGTAGTGTGTGAGCCCACCGAATCAATTTATCACGGACACCAAGCGGCACGTACCTACGACCGGTCGGACACTGTGTAGGCGCAGGTTCAACCCTCAACGCCCGCTCGATGTCCGCGTCCACCTCCCATACCACCGGGGCCACCAGACGAGAGGTTGGAAGGATGGGAGTGGGTTCGATGGACCGGTCCTCGGTGTCATAGAGACGGGACATCGCGTCGGCCTTAGTGTTAAGGGAACCTGGTCTATAAGAGATCGTAAATCTAAAGCGTGTAAAGAACATGGCCCACCTAGCCTGATGTGGATTCAGTCTCCACGCTGCTCGAATACACTCCAGATTGCGGTGATCAGTCCAGATGAGAAAAGGGTGTTTAGCCCCCTCTAGCCAGTGTCTCCACACCTGCAGGGCCTTTACCATAGCTAGTAACTCCCGATCCCCCACATCATAGTTCCGCTCCGCCGGACCCAGCTTCTTAGAAAAGAAAGCGCAGGGACGGAGCTTCGGTGGCGTGCCCGAGCGCTGAGACAGCACGGCTCCAACCCCAGCCTCGGACGCATCCACCTCCACTATGAATGCTAACGAAGGGTCCGGATGCGCCAACATGGGAGCTTCAGTGAACAGCGCCTTCAACTGGTTGAAGGCTCCATCAGCCTCTGCCGACCACCGCAGACGCACCGGCCCCCCTTTCAGCAGTGAGGTAATGGGCGCCTCTACTTGGCCAAAACCCCGGATAAACCTCCGGTAGTAATTTGCAAACCCTAAAAACCGCTGCACCTCCTTTACCGTGGTCGGAGTCGGCCAATTACGCACGCCGTTAACGCGGTCACACTCCATCACCACCCCTGAGCTGGAAATGCGATAACCCAGGAAGGAAACGGCTGGTTTGGAGAACACACATTTCTCAGCCTTGACGTATAGGTCATGCTCCAGCAGTCGCCCAATAACCTTGCGCACCAGGGAGACATGTGCGGCGCGTGTAGCAGAATAAATCAAGATGTCATCAATATAGACTACCACACCCTGCCCGTGCAAGTCCCTGAGAATCTCATCTACAAAGGATTGGAAGACGGCTGGAGCATTTTTCAACCCATACGGTATGACGAGGTACTCATAGTGGCCTGATGTGGTACTAAACGTTGTTTTCCACTCGTCTCCTCCCTGAATACGCACCAGATTATACGCGCTCCTGAGGTCCAGTTTTGTGAAGAAACGCCCTCTGTGGAATGATTCCACCGCCGTAGCGATGAGAGGTAGCGGATAACTAAAACCCAATGTGATCGAATTGAGACCTCGATAATCAATGCACGGACGCAGACCTCCCTCCTTTTTCCTCACAAAAAAGAAACTCGAGGAGACGGGTGACATGGAGGGCCGAATGTACCCCTGTCTCAGAGCTTCCGTGACATATGTTTCCATAGCCAGCGTCTCCTCCTGTGACAGTGGGTACACGTGACTCCGGGGAAGTGCAGCGTTCTCCTGGAGGTTTATCACGCAATCCCACTGTTGATGGGGTGGTAATTTGGTCGCTTTTTTCTTACTAAAAGCGATAGCCAAATCGGCATATTCTGGGGGAATGCGCACGGTGGAAACCTGGTCTGGACTCTCCACCGTCGTGGCACCGATGGAAACTCCTATACACCTACCCGAACACTCGTCTGACCACCCCTGAAGAGCCCCCTGTTTCCAGGAAATTAGGGGATTGTGAATAGCCAGCCAGGGAACCCCCAACACCACTGGAAACCCAGGTGAATCAATAAGGTAGAAACTGATCTTCTCCCTATGATCCCCCTGCGTTACCATGTCCAGCGGAATCGTGGCCTCCCTGACCAGCCCTGACCCTAACGGTCGGCTATCTAGGGAGTGCACGGGGACAGGTGGGTCTATCTGCACTAACGGAATACCCAATTTACGGGCGAGTCCGCAATCCATAAAACTCCCAGCTGCGCCTGAATCGACTAGAGCCTTATGCTGAAGAGAGGGAAAAAACGCAGGGGAAAAAAATTAACAAAAACATGTGACCAACAGGGAGCTCTGGGTGAGTTTGGTGCTTGCTCACCTGAGGTGGCCGAGAAGTGTTCCGCCGACCATCTCGACTCCCAGAGGGACTCCTCCAACACCGGTCCGAAGTGTGTCCTCTCCGTCCACAATAGGAGCAGGAGGAGCCCCCTCTGATCCCCCTAGATGCAGCTCCTCCCAACTCCATCGGAGTGGGAGTGGGAGAGCTGGACGGTGGAATTAACAGGACCCCTTCTGAACGCCCGCGGGCAGCTAGCAGGTTGTCCAATCGAATAGACATGTCTATTAGTTCATCCAGGGAGAGAGTTGTGTCCCGACAAGCTAGCTCCCGGCGGACGTCCTCCCGGAGACTACAACGGTAATGGTCCATCAGGGCCCTGTTATTCCACCCAGCACCAGCAGCTAGGGTCCTGAACTCCAACGCGAAGTCCTGTGCACTCCTCGTCTCCTGTCTGAGGTGGAACAGTCGCTCACCCGCCGCTTTGCCCTGGCACCCAGCCGCCGCTCCATCGTACTCCCTCGGGGGGAGAGAGACGCAATGTGCTGGACCCAGAGGACGACGTAGGTGGAGTAGGTGGCGTCGTCTGTGGGGGAGCTGGGGTAGACGGCAGTAGACCACTCCTCTCCCATCGCTCCATCCTCTCCATCATCTGGTCCATCGCTGTACCGATCCGATGGAGGACAGCTGTATGGTGAAGGACGCGCTCCTCCATAGTTGGGAGAGGGGTGGTCGCTGCTCCTGCTGACTCCATTTAATTGGTGCGGCTTCCGTTACAACTTCTAACAGTGGTGAGTGGAGGAGTCAAGCGCAGAGAGCAGGTAGTTCAGTTCGTGGATATTTTATTCCATAGACTGTGGCGCCACGACATGCAAAACACCAGGGCGCATGAAACAACCTGTCCCAAAATACAGCGGACTAAAACTGTCCGGAAAAATACTGATTACACTCATACACCAGATAACAGGAAAACAAGCCCGCACAAATACCCAGCGGGCCTAGTGCCCTTAAATAGCCTACAAACAAACACTAACTCAAAACAGGTGTACCCAATTAAACCCAATAAACAGAAACAAACGGAAAGGGAATCAATGGCAGCTAATAGGCCGGCGACGACGACCGCCGCCCGATCAGGAAGAGGCACCATCTTCGGCGAGATTCGTGACATTATGTCTCTAGCTCCAACAGTACAGTAATACCTAGCAATATGCTTATGTCTCCAGCTCCAAAAGTAATACCTAACAATATGCTTATGTTTCTAGCTCCAACAGTAATACCTGACAATATGCTTGTGTTTCTAGCTCCAACAGTAATACCTAACAATATGCTTGTGTTTCTAGCTCCAGCAGTACAGTAATTCCAGACAATATGCTTGTGTTTCTCATGCAATTTCACATACAGACAATTGTAAGGTTCCTCAGTCGAGCAGTGAATTTCAAACAGATTCAACCACAAAGACCAGGGAGGTTTTCCAATGCCTCGCAAAGGCAGGCACCTGTTGGTAGATGGGTAAAAGAAGAGCAGATATTGAATATCCCTGTGAGCATGGTGCAGTTATTAGTTACACTTTGGATGGTGTATCAATACACCCAGTCACTACAAAGATACAGGTGTCCTTCCCAACTCAGTTGCTGGAAAGGAAGATAACTGCTCAGAGGTTTCACCATGAAGCCAATGGTGTCTTTAACACAATTGGCCATGATAGTAGAAAACTTAGTATGAATCAACAACATTGTAGGTACTCCACAATACTAAACTAATTGACCGAGTGAAAAGGAAGCCTGTAGAAAACATGCATCCTGTTTGCAATAAGGCACTAAAGTTAAACTGCAAAATGTGGCAAAGAAATTAACTAGTACAAAGCGTTACGTTTGGAGCAAATAAACATATCACTGAGTACCACTCTCCATGTTTCAAGCATCGTGGTGGCTGAATCATGTTATGGGTATGCTTGTCACGGGCAAGGACTATGTTATTTCAGGATAAAAATAAATGGAATAGAGCTAATGTTGGGGAATAATCAGAATTAGTTGGTAACATAGGTAAGATGTTTTATATTCATCATATGTTTGTAAGTTACTACAAAAATAACATTCTGATGAGAAGTATCTGGTTGCAGTATCTGTTCTATGTCAAGACTAAGTTACTTGGGCCGGAGAGAAGGGAGAGGTCAAGCGTGTATCTCTTGGCTCCACAATGTCTGTGTGCCAGTCAGTGTGTCTCTGTGATCTTGTCAAGATAGGATGGATTTGATATGGCTGTTGATATGGATGATTTGTTTATGGTTTTGAGTTTGAGAAAATAACATAGTTTAGGAGACAAAGCTGAACGATAAATTATGCCTATGCTGTCTGGATATGTGTGTCTCTGCTATAAAGGATCTCAGTTGCAATGTGTAAGGGACTCAGAGAATTCATTGATAGACACTGAATTGATCTGAGAGTCACAGGGTTGTGATAGAGCTCATATAATTAAAGATGGACTTTGATAACTAACTCTGACTTGTGTGTGGTTTGCTCTCATGATTTGGTAAACAGAGGAAATTTCCACGACACTAAACACTGGCAAAATCAGAGAGGAAAATCTGCTTCAGTCTGCTTTCCAGACACTGGGAGACAAATTCACCCTTAGCAGGACAATAACCTAAGGCCAAATATACACGGGAGTTACTTACCAAGAAGACATTAAATGTTCTTGAGTGGCCGAGTTACAATTTTGACTTAAATAGTCTTGAAAAAGAATCTATGGCAAGACTTGAAAATGTCTGTCTAGCAGCGATCAACAACCAATTTGAATAAGCTTGAATAATGTTTTGAAGAATAATGTGCAAATATTGTACAATCCAGGTGTGCAAATCTTAGAGACTTACCCAGAAAGACTCCCAGCTCTAATCGCATGTATTGACTCTGCAGTGTGAATACTTATGTAAATGAGATATTTCTGTATTTACTCCTTTTTCTTTAAATGTGCATGAATTGATATAAGCATGTTATCCCTTTGTCATTATGGGGTATTTTGTGTTGATGAGAAAAATATATTTTTAACGCCCTAGAGTTGATGTTGTGCCCCAGAGGATCAAAATCTGTTTTTTGCTCCGTCTCAAGCGACTGCATCCGCTTGTGTCACGCATCTGCGGTGAAAAGGTGGCAGAGCTAGAGTGGTGTCAGACCACGAGACATCACAAAAATCGGTCTTATCGTGAAAACCTCTGTCGCGTCCGAACGGTTTGGCCAACTATTATGACTAATCTATGGAAAGGTGTGACTCTCACCAATACGAATGGTGTTCTCCGTTATTCTTTACGCCTCTCAAACAAGCATCACGCGACTCGTCTGAAGTCGATCTGGTAACATCTGTAAGTCGTGTCCGAACAGTTTAGGCTACACCCCTCCATTTCTCACGTACATGTCGTTTGTTCTAGAACACCAGAATAGAAAGAGGAGTGGGAGGCCCTGGTGCACAACTGAGCAAGAGGACAAGTACATTAGAGTGTCTAGTTTGAGAAACAGATGCCTCACAAAACATCAGTCTCAACGTCAACACTGAAGAGGCGACTCCAGGATGCTGGCCTTCCTCTGTCCAGTGTCTGTGTTATTTTGCCCATCTTAATCTTTTCTTTTTATTGGCCAGTCTGAGATATGGCTTTTTCTTTGCAACTCTGCCTAGAAGGCCAGCATCCTGGAGTCGCCTCTTCACTATTGACGTTGAGACTGGTGTTTTGTGGGTACTATTTAATGAAGCTGCCAGTTGAGGACTTTGTTTCTCAAACTAGACACTAATGTACTTGTCCTCTTGTTCAGTTGTGCACCGGGGCCTCCCACTCCTCTTTCTATTCTGGTTAAAGCCAGTTTGCGCTGTTCTGTGAAGGGAGTAGTACACAGTGTTGTATGAGATCTTCCGGTTCTTGGCAATTTCTCGCATGGAATAGCCTTCATTTCTCAGAACAAGAATAGACTGATGAGTTTCAGAAGAAAGTCTGTTTCTGGCCATTTTGAACCTGTAATCAAACCCACAAATGCTGATGCTCCAGATACTCAACTAGTCTAAAGCTGTGCTAACATAATTGCAAAAGGCTTCTGATTATCAATTAGCCTTTTAAAATTCTAAACTTGGATAAGCAGATAATGGGCCTCTGTACGTCTATGTAGATATTCCATTAAAAATCAGCCGTTTCCAACTACAATAGTCATTGACAACATTAACATTGTCTACACTATTTCTGATGAATTTAATGTCATTTTAAATGGACAAAAAATTTGCTTTTCTTTCAAAAACAAGGACATTTCTAAGTGACTTTTCAACGGTAGTGTATATGTTATACATTTTCTTCAAAGTAGCTTCAATTGGGTTGAAGTCAGGTGATTATGGAGGCCAGGTCATCTAGTGCAGCACGCCATCACTCTATTGGTCAAATAGCCCTTTACAAAGCCTGGAAGTGTCCTGTTGAAAAACAAATGATAGTGGGACTAAGCGCAAACCAGATGGGATGGTGTATCACTGCAGAATGCTGTGGTAGCCATGCTGGTTAACCTCATGAAACTCTGGGGGCAGTATTTCATTTTTGGATGAAAAACGTTCCCGTTTTAAACAAGATATTTTGTCACGAAAAGCTGCTCGACTATGCATATAAATTGACAGCTTTGGAAAGAAAACACTCTGAAGTTTCTAAAACTGTTTTAATGATGTCTGTGAGTATAACAGAACTCACATGGCAGGCGAAAACTTGAGAAAAATCCAACCAGGAAGTGGGACATCTGAGGTTTGTAGTTTTTCAAAGCTTGGCCTACCGAATACACATTGAGATATGGATGAGTTTGACATGTTTCTGAAGGACTGTAACAGAACTTTGAGTTTGTCTGGATGAAGTGCCTGCGCCTCATGAAGATGGATTACTGGGCTGAACACGTTAACAGCAAGTGGCTATTTGGACATAAATGATGGAACTTTATGCAACAAATCCGTCATTAATTGTCGAACTGGGATTCCTGGGAGTGATGAATTTCAAATAGTGTCCGATTTCAAATAGGCTTTACAGCGCAGGCACCACAAACGATTATGTTAGGTCAGAGCCAAGTCACAGAAAAACACAGCCATTTTTCCAGCTAAAGAGGGGAGACAAAAAGCACAAATAGATATAAAATTAATCACTAACCTTTGACGTCGTCATCAGATGACACTCATAGGACTTCATGTTACACAATACATGTATGTTTTGTTCAGTTAAGTTCATATTTATATAAAAAAAATCGCAGTCTACATTGGGCGCGTTGTGTTCAGTAGTTCCAAAAACATTCGGTGAATTTGCAGAGAGCCACAACAATTTACAGAAATACTCATCATAAATGTTAATGAAAATACAAGTGTTATACATGGAATTAAAGATATACTTCTCCTTAATGCAACCGCTGTGTCAGATTTCAAGAGCTTTACGGAAAAAGCAAACCATGCTATAATCTGAGAACAGCGCTCAGAGAGCAAATACATATATCTGCCATTTGAGTCAAACAGAAGCGAGAAATAACAAATATTCACTTACCTTTGATGATATTCATCAGAATGCACTCCCTGTCACGTCCGTTGTAAGGAGGAGACCAAGGTACAGCGTTGTATATGTACAGTCTTCTTTTATTAAAAAACGAAACACTGAACAAAATAACAAAACGATACAAGACGCTAATATGGATAGTGCAGACAGGCAACTAAACATAGATCAAGAACCCACAAATACCCAAGGGAAATGGTTACCTAAATATGGTCCCCAATCAGAGACAACGATAAACAGCTGCCTATGATTGGGAACCATATCAGGCCACCATAGACATACAAATACCTAGACCTACTAAACCCCAAGACTTACAAAAACCCTAGACAATACAAAACAAGCATACCCACCCTCATCACACCCTGACCTAACCAAAATAATGAAGAAAACAGAGACAACTGAGGTCAGGGCGTGACACTCCCAGGAATCCCAGGTCCACAATAAATGTTTGAGTTGTTTGTGTCCATCGTTTATGTCCAAATAGCTACTTTTGTTAGCGCGTTTGGTAAACGAATCAAAACTCAAAGCGCATTCACCAGTTGCAGACGAAATGTGAAAAAGGTCCGTTACAGACCGTAGAAACTTGTCAAACGATGTATGGAATCAATCTTTAGGATGTTTTTAACATCAATCTTCAATAATATTCCAACCGGAGAATTCCTTTGTCTTCAGAAAAGCACACCTCTCATGTGAGATACCTCTCACTGCTGCCAGACCTCTGACTCAATCCACTCTCATTCAGCCCCACTTCACAGTAGAAGCCTCAAACAAGTTTCTAAAGATGGTTGACATCAAGTGGAAGCCATAGGAAATGCAAGATGACCAATATCCCACTGTACCTTCAATAGGGGCTGAGTTGAAAATCGACCAACCTCAGATTTCCCACTTCCTGGTTGGATTTTTTTCTCAGGTTTTTGACTGCCATATGAGTTCTGTTATACTCACAGACATCATTCAAACAGTTTTAGAAAATACAGAGTGTTTTCTATCCAATACTACTAATAATATGCATATATTAGCAACTGGGACTGAGGAGCAGGCAGTTTACTCTGGGCACCTCTTTTCATCCAAGCTACTCAATACTGCCCCTGCAGCCATAAGAAGTTTCTAATACTTAAAAAAAAATGTTTTGTCATTATCGGGTATTATGATGTCATTGTGGGTTATTGTGATGTCATTATGGGTTATTGTGATGTCATTACGGGGAATTGTGTGTAGATTGATGAGGAAATGCTTGTATTTAATCCATTTTAGATTAAGGTTTGTCACTGTAAATGTGTAAAGTAACAAAATGTGGAAAAAGTCAAGTTGTCTAAATACTCTCCGAAGGCACTGTATTTAGGAAGAACATCAACTTCAACCTGGCCATGAATGATCTGAAAGACAAAGCAAGCAGGGCTTTCTATGCTATTAAAATATCTATTAGGATCCGGCTCAACATATTCTAATCAACAACAGAACCAATAGCACTGTATGGCAGTGAAGTGTGGGGTCCACTATATGGCAGTGAAGTGTTGGGTCCACTATATGGCAGTGAAGTGTGGGGTCCACTATATGGCAGTGAAGTGTGGGGTCCACTATATGGCAGTGAAGTGTGGGGTCCACTATATGGCAGTGAAGTGTGGGGTCCACTATATGGCAGTGAAGTGTTGGGTCCACTATATGGCAGTGAAGTGTGGGGTCCACTATATGGCAGTGAAGTATGGGGTCCACTATATGGCAGTGAAGTGTGGGGTCCACTATATGGCAGTGAAGTGTGGGGTCCACTATATGGCAGTGAAGTGTGGGGTCCACTATATGGGTCCACTATATGGCAGTGGAGTGTGGGGTCCACTATATGGCAGTGAAGTGTGGGGTCCACTATATAGCAGTGAAGTGTGGGGTCCACTATATGGCAGTGGAGTGTGGGGTCCACTATATGGCAGTGTGGGGTCCACTATATGGCAGTGAAGTATGGGGTCCACTATATGGCAGTGAAGTGTGGGGTCCACTATATGGCAGTGAAGTGTGGGGTCCACTATATGGCAGTGAAGTGTGGGGTCCACTATATGGGTCCACTATATGGCAGTGGAGTGTGGGGTCCACTATATGGCAGTGAAGTGTGGGGTCCACTATATAGCAGTGAAGTGTGGGGTCCACTATATGGCAGTGGAGTGTGGGGTCCACTATATGGCAGTGTGGGGTCCACTATATGGCAGTGTGGGGTCCACTATATGGCAGTGTGGGGTCCACTATATGGCAGTGGAATGTGGGTTCCACTATATGGCAGTGAAGTGTGGGGTCCACTATATGGCAGTAAAGTGTGGGGTCCACCATATAGCAGTGAAGTGTGGGGTCCACTATATGGCAGTGAAGTGTGGGGTCCACTATATGGCAGTGAAGTGTGGGGTCCACTATATGGGTCCACTATATGGCAGTGGAGTGTGGGGTCCACTATATGGGTCCACTATATGGCAGTGAAGTTTGGGGTCCACTATATGGGTCCACTATATGGGTCCACTATATGTCAGTGAAGTGTGGGGTCCACTATATGGCAGTGAACAGTGGGGTCCACTATATGGCAGTGGAATGTGGGTTCCACTATATGGCAGTGAAGTGTGGGGTCCACTATATCGCAGTGAAGTGTGGGGTCCACTATATGGCAGTGAAGTGTGGGGTCCACTATATGGCAGTGAACAGTGGGGTCCACTATATGACAGTGAAGTGTGGGGTCCACTGTATGGCAGTGGAGTGTGGGGTCCACTATATGGCAGTGGAATGTGGGTTCCACTATATGGCAGTGAAGTGTGGGGTCCACTATATGGCAGTGAAGTGTGGGGTCCACTATATGGCAGTGGAATGTGGGGTCCACTATATGGCAGTGAACAGTGGGGTCCACTATATGGGTCCACTATAAGGCAGTGAAGTGTGGGGTCCACTGTATGGCAGTGGAGTGTGGGGTCCACTATATGGCAGTGGAATGTGGGTTCCACTATATGGCAGTGAAGTGTGGGGTCCACTATATGGCAGTGAAGTGTGGGGTCCACTATATGGCAGTGAAGTGTGGGGTCCACTATATGGCAGTGAAGTGTGGGGTCCACTATATGGCAGTGAAGTGTGGGGTCCACTATATGGCAGTGAAGTGTGGGGTCCGTATACAAAGCAAGAATTTGCCAAATGGGACAAACACCAAACTGCAACCCGGAATTCAGTAAAAGCCCCATCAGAGTGAAGAGAATAAATACAAGCAATGCATGCAGGGCAGAATCAGGCCAAATCCCTCTTCTGATTAATTTCCAGAAAAGAGACACTAAATGTTATAAGAATTGAAAAAGAAGTGACACCCACTCCTGCCATTACAAAGCCCTTAACTGCCAAGAGGTGACCGTAGCCAGCTAGTCCGGACGCTAAGTTCATATACCACTACCAACCCGACAAAGCCTCAGGACAGAAAATCTGTCCCAACATAAATATATTGACGATTGGAAAGACCAAGAATCGAAGTGATCTTCAATGTTATTTGACTATAAACAGAGAGTACATGATGACAGACTATCTGACCACTGTGACTGATAGAAAACTGAGGAAAACACTGACTAGGTACAAACTCAGAAAGGACAGGTTTTGCCCACTCTGCCCTCGGAGAGAGAACTGCATTTTCTCCTACACTGCCAGAAGTATACAGACTTAGTTGCAGTTTCCTCCCACAAAACTGAAAACAAATACAAAGATTTTAAAACCAAAACGCA